>NC_009414.2:225000-495390 GCF_000002875.2 Leishmania infantum JPCM5
ATGCTGACGCATCCGTCAAGATCACATGCCATTGCAGTCAGTGTTGGTGCGTAGAACGGAAACCGTGACCCAGACACTTCAAGACTTGGAGAGAATGCACCGGTGTTGAGTGAAGCTTCGTCGACCGTGCTGCAGTCTTCCAAATGTTTGACCTCAAGGCATATCGCAGTTTCGATGTACTGGAGTCGATCTTGCTTGACAGATACACTTTTTCTTTGGAAAAGATTCGAGAAGATGGGAAAACAAACAGGCTGCGTACCGCGCAGGGTAGTAATAGCCTCATGTTCGGGCGGTAGAACCTTAAAGCCTATGAGAGGGTATGCGTTCTCCTCCATGGCGGCACAAAGAGACGCGTGAAACTTGACCACATCCTCGACTGCGTTAGACTTTGGAAAGATATCGTGAAGTGAGGGGAGCTCTTTGTCTACCTGCCGCAAGTAATCGATGTAATCGGCAAGATGCGCTCTCGTGGCCGAGAGAAACCTCAGTGAGTGACGCATTGTGTACTACAAAGATATTCAAAAAAAGGGAGAGGCAAAGAAACGCGTGCAAGCAAATATCGCTCTCACGCAAGCGCCAATAGCGCATCACTCTGCTTCTTTTCAGGCAGATCGATACTAAGGTTGGCCAGAGCAGATAAACCTTGCAAAACTTGTCTCCACACAAAAAGCAGGAGACAAGAGAGCCGTCACCCACGTAATGCATCTGCACATGGGAAACTAGTGGAGTGACTCCATGTGCCTCCGCTTAGCAGAGCAGCGTTTGACAAAGTGCGCTTGCTTAATTCTGCTTTTTTTTTCTACAGGGTAGCTGATGGGCTTCTCGAAACTTCATGACAGCAACAAGGACAAAAAATGTACTGGAGAGCTTCTGTCTAGCAGGTGAAGCAAAAAAAAGGAAAAACTCTCATCATACCCGATTCCATCGACTCTTTAAGTAGAGAAACGCACGCGAGAGTAAAACCGCCTATTGATCGACTGCACCATGCATAAACTGCATGAAAATAGAGTCGAACTCGCCGTTCTTAGAATCTCCCACGCTGCGGCGAGTGGCACTAGCCGTGGCTTCAGCGCGAGTTCGATCAGAAGGGCTGGAGAAGTTGTACTGTTGCGCCAGCATCGCCTCTTCGCGTGAAATAGTCTCCGAAAATTCTCCGCAAGTGTACCGATACGCGGGTTGTAAACACTCATGCAGAGGTGGCCGTTGCTCTTGAGCGGGAGCCTGGCAAGCATGCGCTTCTGACACGTGCTCGGAATCACTAGTGGTCTGTTGTCGAGGAGCCTCGTCGGGTTCTGACAACGAAGATGCCTCCCTGTGATGGGAAGAAGTCTGCGCTGGATGAAGTTCCGCATTCTGGTGCGTGAGCTCCTCCTTCGCCTTATCATCTGATACGGAGGCATCGTGGTAATGATGAGCGACCTGACGTGACGAAACTCTCCTGCATGATTCTTTCTTTTTACCCTTAAATAAACCACGAAAGTAGTGCATGGCTGACAGGCTTGGCACTAGCAATAAGATTGTTTGCGCAAAGAGAAAGCTTAGACTCCACCCAAATCAAACTTCTCTGTGAGCGCTGCCCACTTCTTACATGACCTTTTTTTTTTCGTTTTCTTTTTTGATCGACGGCTCAGAAGAAAAAGCATGCGCTGGCCAAAGTATTGCTTGGCAAATACCGGTCTCTATAGACAAAAGTCCATCTGCACCAAAGCAGCAGCACGGAGCAGAAAACAAAATGATTTACCTGAAGATGAAAAAGGAGAAGATGTGAGGGTGAAGAGAAAGGACATGCAGACGAGCACATTTGAGATTTAAGGATGCTGTCCTTGACACTTCGACGGGCTCAGAGTGTGAAGGCATCACGGTATCGAGAACGAGCGTGTGAAACAAGCAGCATTATGCGCTGCGAGAAGAGGGGTATCGCATCGAGAAGGTAATTTTATTTTTGCATGTAATGATGTCATTGATGCTGAAAATCTAGACTGCGACCGACTCTAGGTGGTGGAGAGGCGGCTACGCTGTCTGCTGCGGTCGACTCAGAGCGAAACCTTCGCGAAACTGTCGAAAAAGAGACTTCTCCGGGTGAGAAGGATAAATGCGGCCTCTCAGAATCCCACGAGAGCCTTCCGCGAGCTCCAAAGTCAAGTTCGAGTGCTCTCCGCAGCAGATCTCGGCAAAATGAGTCTGGTTTGATGCTCTCTGCTGTGTGATAGCAGCTGATAGCAGCCTTGATGTTTCCTGAGAGATGGTACGTGAAGCCAAGAGCGCAGTGACCGTGGCTGGCATTTGGTCGACTTCTGACGTATTGATTGTAGTAATCAATGGCGGCTTCGTAGCGGCGCAGCTTGCGGTACATGGTGGCCAAATTAAACAGGATGCAATCGCTGTGTTCAGATGGATTCTCGCGATTCGGAAGACTGTCGTACGCTCTTTGAAATAGCTCGAGTGCTTGTTTAGGATTATCCTCTGCAAGCGCCAGAACGCCCAGCTCGTTGAGCACAAGGGGATCCATAGAGTTTTTTCGCAGTGACTCCTCAAAAAAGCACCGCGCAACGGAGCGCTGGTTAACCCTACTGTACTGCATACCAACGTACGTACAACACGCGTTGAGCCCAGGAAAAAAGTTCATCGCGCGGCGATAGACATTCAGAGCTTGCTCGCCCTCCTCCAGCTTTGCGTAGCAGTGACCGTATGCAATCCACGCTTCAGCGAAATAGCAGTCTAGTTCACTTGCGCGGCTAAAGTACCGCCCCGCTCGCTCGTAGTTCGATAGAGAGTAATAGAAGCACCCGATTGCGTACACTGCCAGCTCCGTGTAGCACTTGTTCTTGGAAAGAAAGTGTGCTTTTTCGAAAAGCAGTGGTGTTGCCTTTGAATCCACAAGGATGCACAGATGCAGACACAATGTCTGGCGGTGATATGGTTCCACCTCCAGAATTTCCGTCGTCAACGAGAGTGCCTGGCGCAAATTGTTGCTCTCATATTCTTTTTTCGCTCCGGCAAGCAGCACCAGCGTCCGAGGCACACCGCTGATACCAGGTGTGAGATAATCAGAGCCGATACGTGCTTTCAGAGTGCTTCGATAGACTTCGACCTCGGCAGGTATGCAAAGTGAATCTATCAGCTTCAGCATCTCCCAGCGATCTAGAAGATGACGCTCTGTCAGTGCGCTGAATGCTTCGCCGCAAAATGGGTCAGCCTCAAGAGCCATTCTGTAAAAACGCACAGCTTTCGCGGGATCGCCGGACAGTTCAGCAGCTTTGGCTACAAAGCACATCGCAACCACCTTCGATGAATCAGCGTTGATGAGAGTCATTGCGTACTGAACGCATGTCTTGAGATCCCCAAGCTCGAATGCAGCCTTCACAGCCAGCAAAAACACCTCGCTGTTTTGATCGCACGCAAAAGTCATCTGCTTGGCTAGCTTTAACACGCTGTCAAACTCACGCAGTTCGTAAAGACACCGAATTTTCAAGGAACGGTTTTCGTCGCTGTTCGGCTGCAGCTCGCAGAGTACTTCAACCAAATGCAGCGCGCTAATGGGTTGCCCAGCCGAAACCAGCCGCAGTGCGTTTTCCTTTAGAACACCAACAGCCTCCATTTTGCCTACAATTTTTAGTAAGAGATTTGTTTTCTGGAGTTCTGGCAGTCAAGTCGACAACAGAGCAGGGGCTCACAAAAGAAAGGAAGAAGAAAACATATGGATATAGGAAGAGGTAAAAGGATACAAAATCTGACTGCGAAGAGCGCTGCGGAACCTGTCCGCAGTGCGTCCCAGGAGCAAGCAGTCCTATAGAGTGGTACTACCATCCGGTTTCCACTAGAGAACTTTCCTTTTTCGCACTCAGGCAGGTGTCGGAACTCGTGCTGGTATCTAAGACAAGCCCTAGCTGCTCCGTCAAAAACCACATGAAGCGTTTGTTCTGTTTGCTGTAACTTCATCATAAAGAAAGTCTATGAGCAGCGTCGCCAATGGCGCATCGGCTTCTCAGCCGCAGAGCACTCGGACCTCAGTTAACAGCCGCGACCGAATCGGAGCCACGCGTATCCCCACCTCCTGGCGCCACACAAAGCCTCTGTCGGTGCCAGGCTGAAGCCAGTCTTGCACTCACGGAGAAAAGAAAAATCTTGCTTTTCTCTGGTCGATGGAGTTCATTGCAGCAGCAGAACTTATTTTCATGTCCGCAAACTGGGCTTGGCGGTGTGCTTCCCCCCCCCCCCTCCCGAGATCCGTTTAGCCCAGATACGCCAGCTCTTCTTCACTTGGCGCAAATGCTTGACCTGAAGCGAACACTTCGACCCCGCGGTTTCCCGCACTGCCACCCCAAACTTCTGCATCACTGAGGTTTCCGAATATCGCCTCGACCCTGCGCAGCACGCAAAATGTCAGCTGAGAAAGTGAGACACACGTCTTCCAGTTAGATGCTGTAGTCTATTACCGTTTATCCTGGTGGATATTTCCTACGGTAAACACTTTTTTTCACGACAAAACCCACATATAGGCCACATGGCCAGACCGTCAAAGGGCTAGCCCGCGCTTCAGAAATCGAACAGCCCACCTCCAAGAACCACGCCGAGACAGCGATAGGGTCATGCTTTGACGTGGCACTCAAAAGCATTCCCATCACTATACATGAAACCTGCCAGCCGCATTCGAGGCGCTCCTGCACACATAGCAAACTTTTTTCCTACACATCGAGAAAAAACCATTTTCCCATGGAGAGAACTAAGCCCACTGCAGAGAACCAGGGCGGCCCCGCGCGACCCGCGACGCCTTCGCCGTGCCTTTGTTCGCGCCGCCGCCGCCACCACAAACCAAATCACCGACCCATTTCTTTGAAGGCCGGCTGATCCAAGCCCCTTTTTGTTCTTTCTTGAATTACTCGGACTTGTTAGCGACCAAACCAAACACAGCTGGCACTTGCAAACACCTTTGTCTACCATAACAAAAAAAAAACAATGGATAAGGGAAACATGCTCACTTCCTACAGAAAACTCCCATTTGCTACGCACCCTAAACGGGAATTTTTAGCAGAAGATGGGGAAGAGAATAGAAGGAAGCGCAACTCTTTTCCAAGGAGCCTGCGCGCTAACGGTGCTCACCGGGGGCTCCTTTTAAACCGGGCGCCACAACCGAAAAAGGGGGTGCAAATAAAATGAAAAAAGTTTCAGCGAAGTAAATATAAAAGCCTAGAGGCACAATAGTAAAAACCCCCATGTTAAGCAGCGAGGCGCCAAACAAAACAGCGCCCCCGCCACCACCGCCACCGCGCTGGGCATCCCGAACGGCCCTTTCTTTATCATTTTGCGCCGGCCCAATGTTGGCGCCGGCTCTTACCACGGAAACCCAAAGATGGTTGGGGTGCCAGGGCGACAGCTGTGCCCAAAATGTTTTCATAAATTTCCCTGCGAGCGCTGCGTTTACAGCCCCCCCCCCCCGTCGAAAAATGTCACGTAAAACGCAATAAAGAAAAGAATTCGCCCCCGCTCGCTAGCGCGAATGGACCGGGAAAAACTGCCCCCGCCAAAACCCGGCCAAGGCGTATTTCTTTAATTCCCAAAACCTCTTTTGGTCATTTTTTTTCAGCGCAGCGATTATATCCCCACATTTCGAACCTCAATTATTTCCACCCACTAGCTTTTCGAACCTGAAAAAATGCGCATCCATCGAAACAATCCTCGATGATACAAAAAGCACACAAAAACAGCAGAAGAGAAGTCCTGGAAGAACCGGCCGCTTTTTTGGGATCAGAAAAATTCTTTGCTACCGCCCCTCTGGAAAACTGTGGCCAAAATTTTTTTTTGTAAGGAAGCCATCCCCCGGCACTTTTACCGCACCCAGAGGCCGCCACACACAAAACGCGAATAATATCAACAAAATCATTTCTTTAGTTGCAACTGATAACACGACAAAACTAAATACCAAACATGAAAAAAAAGTGACCTGGCTAGTTTTCTTCCTTTGCCGTCATATTTTTCCTTGTTTTCGACCTCCCGGTAACAAACCCCTTCGACACTCCCAAAGCACACGTCTTTTGCTCACGAACAATGGCGGCTCTTTCTTTTCGTTCTCCAGCATACAAAAGCCCCGACGCAAATGTATCGCAGACAAAAAAACGCAGGAAAGCCGAAGCGGCATTTTTCCACCGAAGCAAAGGGCCAGATCGCTGGGGGATGGGCGCCGAAACGGCAAGCGGCAGCAGAGCCGATGCCGCCCATGCGATCAAAAAGCCAAAAAATCATTAAAAACAGTTTTTTCTTTTTTTTTGCGCTGCTTTTCATAAGAGCCAAGGGGAATGCGGATTTTTTTGTGGGGGTCACCGGCAAAATGCCGGGGTGTGTGGGGCTACGTCGGGCGGGTTTCGGTTGGGGGTTTGGGAAAGGGCTGGCCCCGCGAACTGAACCCGCGCGCTTCGCGAGCATCCTTTTGGCGCCGACTGGCGTCACGTAAACGAAGCCTGTTGGAGCCCCTTTTCTAAAAGACATTGATTGCGCTTGCGTTATGGAAGGGCCGCGCTGGAGAAAGACCCGCGTGATTTCTTATGGCGGGTTGTGGTGAAGGGTGAAGGTTATTCGCCGAAGGCTCGGGGGGGTTTGAAATTCGCCGTTAATCTGGCTTTTTGCTGACGCTTAACAGTTTTTGTGTTTACGCAAAAACACCTTTTCTTTTTTTCTTTTTCGGTAAAGTACCGCAAGGTGTCGCTAAAACTAGTATGCGGCTCTTCCCGGGTGTTTTTGGGTATTTTCGTCTATGAGTAGTAAGGCTTTCAACTCTGTTCGTTTAAAACGTCTTTTAAAAAAGGGCGCGCGGTTGCTCTTTGCCGGTGCTTTTCTCTGCCGTTGCTGGCCTTTTTCTGTTTAAACCCAGTGGCTAGAAAGGCCAATCATCCGGCTTCCCGAAGGTTCTTTTTTCGCCTTTCTGCACTTGCCGGTTTGCAAGGGCTTAAAGAGGAGGATATAAAGTTATTGGAGGGTTTTCTTTTTCGAAGAAGTTACGGTCCTGCGGTGTAATGGCGTACGCGGCTTTGGCGTCTTTCAAAGCGGCCTGAAACGCGAAGCAGTTTTGTGCGCGTACAAACGGCAAACCAA
Organism: Leishmania infantum JPCM5; assembly: GCF_000002875.2. Taxonomy (NCBI): domain Eukaryota; phylum Euglenozoa; class Kinetoplastea; order Trypanosomatida; family Trypanosomatidae; genus Leishmania; species Leishmania infantum. The sequence goes on from NC_009414.2 coordinate 232,087, forward strand.
AATTTTACCTTTTGGAAGAGAGCGGTGCCGTTTTTTTAGAGATGCAGCTTCTTTTGAAGAAAATAATGTGGCTCGAGGAGCTTCCCCGGTGACTGTTTCTTTGAGCTTATTTTTCCGTAAAACTGAGGTAAATAACTAGGGTTTTTGTATGCAGATATTCTTTTGAGGATCAAAGTCCGTGTTTTCGTTCTGGTGGTTGGTCGTTTGGATGAGAGCGGGTGTTAAACATAAGGAATTCTGCAAAATGGTAAAGATCGTCTGAAAATTGGTAGGGTTGTTTGCGAAATTGCTTTTCGCAGAAGGAGAATTTTTGTTTTTCTGGAAATAACGAAAAGCGGTCTTGGGTTTTGGGCGGCTGCTGGGGGGGGGGGGCTGACGAACTTCCAAGTCAAACACTTCAAGCTCACTGATGATGGTGCAAATAACACACTTTACATTTGTTTTTAAAGAGGATTTAGATTCTACTGGTGTTAGGTTATCGGGGCTAAATTTTTGACCGGGCCCAAAGGGAGCCCACATTTTGGTTTCAGGAGAAGGCTCTTGAAGGGTTGTGTCGCCTCGGAATTCGAGTGGGAGATACGAGGGCAGATTCACGCATCGTACATTTCAGAGGGCCTCACTGGAGGCCCAAGTGCTCCAATACGCGCTCTTACGGCTGTTTCAGGCCTGGCCGCCTAGTCGTATTTATCGGCTTTTTTTTTGCAACTCAGCATCGCGTCTTATTGTTTTGATTGGTGTGGACGGGGCTGCGTGGAGCACGGGGGGGGGTGAGGACCGGGTTTGAGAACAGGGGGCCGTTTTGAGGAGAGGGGAAAGGAGAACTTTTTTGTTGCAAAAATTTCTTGGATGTGTCTTTTTTTGATCTGGGTCGCGGGGCTGGTTTGCCAGGGGGGGGGGGCTTTGTGGGTTTGCGGCTTGGTGGAAAACACCCCTGTTTCACGGCGCTGTGTTGCAGTTTCTGCAAGTCGGCGTCAACGACTTCCTCGCTGTGACTGTGGGTTAGGGTTTTGCGTGCGCTGGGATGAAAGCGAAACGGTTTAGGTAGGGAGGGGGAGGTGCGTGAAGCGGCGCGGCAGGCTTCGGCGTCATCTTGGTGTTTTGGGCTATCGGCAAAGGGGCTGCCGGCATCATTTTTCGACAGGGCAAGCTTGTTGCAAGCTTTCCATTCACACTGAATTGTGATCCACAGAAGTTTCAGGTCCACCCTTACGTATGCGCATGAAGAGAAACCGCTTATCCATGGGTGATGGCCTCTTTCTATGCGAGCAAGCGACACCTACTTCACTCTCAGCGTCCCCATCTAATGTTTTTCTCTCGCACTCTCTTCATAATCCCCGCAGCTATCGCCAAAATCGCTGACAACATGCGGCGACTCATCACGTCGCCTTGCTTTCGACTTTTACGCCACGTCGTTGTAGGGCCATCTACTACGATACCAAGCGCACGCTCAACGCCTCGGTTTGGCAGGAGGCGTCAACACCTTCAGAGAAACCCGTCTCCGCCGACTTTTGATGTGGCGAACGATGAGGATGCGAAGAGTATTTGTTTTGAACGCTATGGTTTTGTTCAAAAGCCGCTGTTCTTGAAAACTTGGCAAGAGTTTCTCCGTGAATTGCAGCGCGTGGAGCTCACATGGAGCTTGATGCCGAGCGCTGGAGGCATCCTTCAGCTAAAGATTCATGACCACCTTGAGCCCGGCGACGGGCTTCTCTGTGAACTGAAGGGCGCGGCGAATCGGTCGGCGCCACTGGCAGAGTTTTTCGAAGCTTGTGGCTCCGTGTCTCAGGGCACCATGTCGAAAGCCGAAGTAGAATTCTTCGATGGGGAGAGTTGCTCTGTATTGCTGATCGAGAGTAAAAAACGTCTAGGTGAGATTCCATTCAAAGATGACCCTCCTATTTTGCCTCTTTTGTGCCAGTTCAACTGCCGTGGAACTTCAGTGTCTCTCTCTGTACTGGACAAAAAAACACTCGTTCGAACACCCCTGTTCTCCGACATTTCCATTCAAACGCTGAACTACGCATTTATGACATCTCTACCATTGTTTTTGAAGCGGACAGACTTAGGCATCCGCAACGCTGATTTCGTGACTAAAGACCAGATGCGTCATTTTCGCTACGCGTGGTGCTTTCTTCGAAAAGAGTCGTGGATGACACCAGTGGAGATGGGGGAATTAGATGCACTACTCCCTCCCTAGTATTCACAAGTCTTTTTCCCCCACAAACAGTGCCACAGTGAGCAAAGCTCAAGCAAGGAAGCACAGAAAAGAAAAGGGAAAGCATCGATGTCCTTTAGCAATGGAAACGGCAGCCTTTTAGGTGGGGAGAATGATGTCGGCCTCGGCATATTATTCTTCGCGAATCATGTTCTGTTTTGGTCGGCGGAATGCTGAGACTCAAGGCGCAAAGAGGGCGCATAGGATGCGCCAGCAAAAGATTTCACGAAAGCCCTTTTTTTCTTGCACAACTCTTTCATCTTCCTGCTGTTCTCCTCGTTGCATAAAGCTGCTAGGAATATCCTATCACTCTTTGCACAGTTACGCACACACATACCCATAAAAACAATCATCTAAAATGAGAGCTCTGTCGCTGCGAACAGGACTTGTCGCTCGTGCTTCTGCGGTGGCGTACACTAGTCAGCGCTGGTGCTCTGCTGACGCCAAGTCTGAGAAACGTGCTGAGGAGGAGAAAGAAGCACCATCGACTGGCACCGAGGAGGTCGTGTCCGCTGCCGCTGTCAAGCAGCTGGAGAAAGAGCTTGATGCGTCCAAGGCCAAGATTGAGGAACTCAAGAAGGAGATCCTGTACCGCGCAGCGGATGCTGAAAACGCGCGCCGCATCGGCCGCGAGGATGTGGAGAAGGCAAAGCTTTACGGCATCAGCTCATTTGGCAAGGATATGCTGGAAGTTGCAGACACGCTTGAGAAGGGCGTCGAGGCGTTTTCTGCCTTTTCAGAGGCTGAGCTGAATGAAAACAAGATTCTGTGCTCCATTTTCACTGGCGTCAAGCTTTCGCACAAAGTTCTCCTCAAGAACCTCAGCAAACACGGCATTGAGAAGATGGGCGTCACGGTAGGTACAAAGTTCGACCCCAACCTGCATGATGCGCTTGTGAGCACTTCGGCCACTGAGACGGCTCCTGCCGACACAATCTCCAATGTTTTGAAGGATGGTTACACTCTCAAGAGCCGTGTTCTTCGTGCAGCTCAGGTCAGCGTTTCCCAACATCCGTAAAGTACAAAGCAGAGGTGAGCCGGCAACTTTTTTCGCCTGGATGGGTTGTTTTTCGTGCTGTTCAAAACGTCGTTTCTCCAGTGCCCAATGATGCTGCGCAGCGTTTCTTTCTAGCCGCTAAAGGTTCACATTGCGTTGCCGCCCCCCAAGTGAGAGGATCTTGGAGCAGAAAGTGTTTTATTTCTTAGGCCGATATATTATATTGGGGGCTAACGCTGTAATAAGCTGGAGAGAAACAGGACACGCACACGGCAGGCACTTTTTTTTTAAGTGCCGTGCGCTTCACATGTATTTGTGTGCTAGCGAGATGATGAGCGATTCTAAAAATAAAACAGAGGATTTGAAGTGAGTTGCTGCGACGAGCAATAGACTGCTCTTCCCATTCAGCTAGCAAGCATCGAGGATACGGCCCAGCCTACGCGGACCTAATGAACTTGTCGCTTTTCCTTTTGATCCTGATTTTCTTGCTAGTCACATATTTTATTAGTACTTTTGATCTTCTGCGGTGTATCTGAAGACCCGAAACGCGAACCCGAGTAAGTGCGGAGGTAAAGGCGAACAAATGCAGTTTCGAAAACTGTACTTGAACGCATGTATTGAGTAGCAAAACAAGAAATGAGAAGCCGCGTCTCGGCTCGGTTTTTGTCTGTGTTTTCACTATGGCAGCGAGATTCGACCACAGGGTAAGGCTTCATGACATCCTGGTGCGGTACTCGCGTGGTTCTGTTTGCACTCTCACTTCCATTTCCCTTGTGTGTGGCTTCCTCTTTTTTTTTTCGCTTCAGAAGAAACCCCTAAAGACCTGCACGAGAGAATGTACAGACGAGTCGGCGCAAACGTGGCGCCTCTCCTCTGCTCACATTGCGTAGCACAAAGGAAATGCTGTACAGAAGAAAACACCGCTGGCTTGTCTGTTGCGGAGCTCAAGGGCAAGTACGAAGTCTTGAGAGCAGAACTTTGCGACAGCAAAAGGCAGATTCAGCAACTTCGATCGGAGAACCTGTACGCTGCTGCTTCATGTGAAAATATTCGAAAGACTACGCAGGAGCAATCAAAGCAGGCGCATAATGACGCAGTCAGATCTTTTGCACGCGATATGCTGGATGTTTGCGATGCCCTGCAAGTGGTCACAAAAAAAGCAGTGAAGTACACGCAGAGAAATTCTTCCATACCTAAAAGCGAGGCTGCGGTCCTCGCTGGTGTGATGCTGACAGAGGAAGTTGCGCTGAAGGTTCTGAAGCGGTATGGAGTGACGCAAATGCACACCGAGGTCGGCGCCACCTTTGACGAGGAAAAGGAAGAGAAGCTCTTTACAGTTCCATCTACACCTTCTCTTAAAGAAGGCAGTGTTGCCGAGATTGTCAAAAACGGATACGACATGAACGGGTCGGTTTTGCGACGTGCTCAAGTTGGGCTGAGTGAGGACCCCTAAGGGTGCATTACGCGCGGCAGTGCAAGAGGACATCTTTTCCTTGCCTGATCCACTTTGCTACTGGGGCCCATATTACCATCACACTCCATTATCTAAAAAAGCCAAGAAAGCAATAACAACAACAACAAAAAACAGCGTTTACGCCGGCACTGACTTTTCTTCTTTCTTACTTTTGCCTTCTGCAGTGCTTTGTGTCAGATGTTTGTTTTCGCTGCTGTTTGCTCGTGAAACACTCTCATCTCTCTCTCTCAACTTTCTCTTCAAAATACTGCGACTAAGCTGAAAGTTGCGACATACGACCTCCGTGAGGATGCTTCGCCGTTGTGCGTCTGCCGTCGCGCCAGCAGGGCACATTCCCTGCCCTGCCGCCGCGGTGTCTGGGGTGCAAAGGCGGTTTTTGAAAATTGCCAAGTCTACTTTCGGCTTCTACCTAGCTCGGAGGGGACAGCGTAAGTTTCCGTTCCACCGTAGGCCGCACATCAAGAACACTCAGGCAATGAACCTGAACGCTCCGTACTTTTGGAGTTATATGACAGCGAAGAGCCAGTCCTTTTTTCTTCCCGAGGAGAATTACATAACTGGCGATTGGACAGGAAAGTTCTTTGTCTCAAAGCGGCAGGTGTACACCCTTCAACATGCCACTAGCGGAGGAAAGGTTAGAGTCAAGTCGTTTCCATCCGTTTTCGAGCTGAACAGCCCTTCTCGATGGAATGTGGGCAAGGAAATGAACACGTTGACAAAGCCGCGCATGGACCTCATCGATGATCAGATGCTTACGAAGAAGCAGCGTTTGGATTACGTGAAAGCAGGTTTGCTGCCCAAATAAAGCGCCTTGAGCTCACAGCCAAAACACACACATAAAAATATCGAGGACAAGCTAGCCCTGTAGCGTTTTTGATTCTCATCGAATGGAGTACTAGGCTTCCGGGCTGTCAAATGAACTGAGAGCGACTATGACTTCTTGTAGCGCTCATACTCTTGAGTCAACGGCTTCTTAAGCGTCGTTGGTGGCGGACCGCTGTAGCAAAACATATGCCTCTCCCCCTTACTTCCTATAGTCTTTACTCTTTTTTTTTTTCTAGTGCTCCAACGCCTAGCCCAGAAAATCCCGCTCGCCACAGAAATGCTCTTGCGGCGTGTGCTCAAGTGCAACTCACAGGCTCGCTGGGTTCGGTGGGACGGCATAAAAGCTCCTTCAGTATTGAATCATGCTGCGGACCACAGTGATCTGCTAAATGCTGTCTTCGACGAGATCGAAAATTGCGACACATCCGTCCATGCAGAGAAGCGCGAGTCGCCAAAAATGGTTGAGTCCAGTGGCACGCCAACCAGCCCATCTAACACCGCCCCATCAGTTTCAGACACAAAAGTGCGGCTTGAAGAAGCAAAGCATAAACGGCTACGCCGTCAGCTGAGGGACGCCACTGAGGAGCTTGATGCTCTACTGAACGAAAGCAGCCGGACGACAGCCGCTGTCTCGAGCGCCAAGTATGTACCTGCGCGGGCGGCAAAGACGTTCTTGTCCTCGGCTGAATTGGTTCAGGAAAAGTCGCCTCAAGAATTTGTAGCGCTGGAAAACAGCAAAGCAGAGCTGGATCGCCTGCCGGTGCTGCGACACTCAGGATGCTCCGCAGTAGTGACGTTAGTGGGAGTTGTCACCGAGCCACCAACAAGCGTCAGCGTAGCGCTTCCTGGAGTGAGTGAGGCGACTAACTGTGTCGAGTTTGCTGTTCGGTACGATGTTCCGTTTTTCCAGATGCAAACATCCATGGGGATAGTGATTCGGACAGTTGGGGCATCACTGTCTGCGTTTGCGAAGGAGAGCGTTGACGTGGGGGATGTTGTTCATCTTTTAGGTCATTTGGTTCCACTGACAGAACCTAACGGCAAGGGCCACTTGTGCTGTGTTTACGTGCTTCCAGCTGGCGGCAACATGTCTGTCCTTTTGAAAGCCACGTCATAGTCAACATGTTGTGTTCACAAAAAAAAAAGAGGTGCCAGTGAGCAGTTAGCATGTCTATGCTTTTGATGTGTTCAATCGTCAGCATCCTCGCAACGCTGTTTCTCCTGCTCTGAATGCGCATTCTCCAACAAATGTTTTTCTTCAGTGGCGGTATGTCGGCTCGTAATGCGGGCAGGCTGGTGGGCCCATCCTATGGGTTCACTCGCCAGTTTCTTGAGGCTCTTCCACTCACTTTCTGCGCTTTCCAATATGGCTTTCGCTTTCTCGCTCTCTCGCGTCAGGCTCCTCTGGCGCTTTCGAGACATCCATCTTTCACTTTGACCGGTATCGTCACTCGTAACCAAGCACCATGAATGTTCTTGTCGTCGCGGCTGATCACTCCGAGGACATCGAGCTGATCAGTATTATTGACGTCCTCTCTCGCGCTGGCATCAAGGTCACACTCGCTTCTGTGATGGAGTCGAAGTCCATTACGCTGGCGCACGGAGTGAATGTGATGTGCGATGCTCTGATTGGAGAAGTCTCTGCAGTTGAATACGACGCAGTGCTCCTTCCCGGTGGCATGCCAGGAGCCGTCCATCTCGGCAACAACGAAGCGCTGAAGAAGATTCTGCAGAACGCGCGAGTGGGGAAAAAGCTGTACGGCGGAATCTGCGCTGCTCCCGCCGTCGCCCTTGCTCCTATGGGGCTGCTGGAGGGTGTGGACACCGTCACTTGCTACCCCGGCTTTGAGGATAAGCTGCCCTCTTCTGTTAAGTACTCCACGAACGCTGTTGTGAAGTCAGAGAACTGTCTCTCCAGCCGCGGCCCCGGCACCGCCATCTACTTTGCGCTCGCCGTTGTTTCGATTCTCAAGTCACCTGACCTGGCTGAGAGGCTCGCCAAGGCCATGCTTGTGGATCACAGTAACGAGATGAACGACGTGCGCGCCATCAAGTAAACTTAGCAGTGGGGGAGGGGCCTCTAGGAGAATTTTTCTTTGAGGGCATCAACGACTATCGTCAGCGAAAAGACAAGGGCAAAATGCTCTCTTCCGATCTTTTCTTTCTTGCTTTATCCACTTCTTCTGTAGCTCCGTCCCTTTTCTCGGGCTCCAACTATTTAGGCTTGCGCGATTGTATTGGTCTCTGGTACACCTGTTTCAGATGTATATGCCCGTGACGATTTCAGGGTGTCGAGCGACAGCTCGCCGAAGCCTTTCGCCGCCTTCGTTGTAACGAACTCAAAACAAAAAGTAACTGACACAGCGATGAAACGCTAAGAGAAGCTCGAGGTGAACGTGCCTAACGGTGATTTTTACGTCAGTAGGAAATGCTCGTCCTTGTGTGCTATCGCTTCTGTACAGTGACTAATGGGATGCCGTGCTCCGACTCCACTCGCACCGTTTTGTCTTGCGGCCTCCCTTTGATGATTTATGCGTTTGTGAGCTTCCGATTGTCTTTCTTCGCTTCCTCACGCCACTTTCACACCACACAGCGAAGCTGGAAAGAAGCAAAAGAGAAAAGGAACCATCTTTCACCTCATTTACTCACTCTTGATATTACTAAACGGACTGAACACTTTGAAGTGCTCTTCTTTACACTTGTATTGGTTCCGTGCTCCGCCATTCCTGCGCTAGCGCTCGTCTTGTTGGTTCTCTTACAGCACCACGGCAAGGAGGGAGGCAAAGACGACTGGTGCGCGTGAAGGAAAGCAAAAGCAAAGAAAAACATTGTTGGGTGCCCTACGAAGCCACATTCTCACGCCTCCGCTGAGCGGCATCACTTTGTCAGTCTGGAAACGTGATAAAAAGCGTCGACGATGATGGAGGACATTTTTGATCAAATGGTGTGTGGCTCTCCCATGCAGCAGCTTAATCTCAAAGGAGTCGACACACCAGAGTACACCATCATATGTGCACAGGCACCAGATGCGGCAAGGCGTGTGGCCATTCTGCAGAATCGTCTCCAAACATCCACGGAGAGTAGCGCTGCGCAGAACGTCACCCTGCTGCTGAGGACGTGTGTAAGCTCGCAGCTGTCGCCGGATGAGGTGGAGGAGATGGTGGAAAACGTGGTTAGAATCGCGCGGCAGCACGCCAATTGGCCCGATTTTTCTCGCTGGGTGTGCGCGCTCATTCATCACTACTGCACGGACGACTTTACGGTGTCTCTCTTCTCCGAGTTTGAGGTGCCGAAGGTCGCCGTGGATGCCCTGCGCAACAATCCCCACGATCGCAGGGGTGTTCTGGCTGCTGCTACTCTCTTATCCCACTTCAACCTGTACGATATCGGGGACGGTATCACGCAGCTCACCAACACGCTGCAGAACCACTGCAGTGATGCCACTATTGTCCGCATCGTGACTCGTACGCTGGCAGAGTTCACTTCTTACTACAAAGAGCTTCCTGACCGGTTCCCGCGTGTAAGTCAGGAGTTAGTCGACGCGAAAGGCATCACTGTGCTGGAGGGCGTGCTGCACGAGCACATCAACAACGAGGAAATCACCACGTACGTAGCACGCATCGCTGCAAACGTTACCAGCTCTGGGGCGGCCAACATGGTCGACGCCGACTCTCCCGTCATGATGTACTTGGCCGATGCGCTGGCTCGGTATCAGCAGTCTGAAATGCTGTGCGGCCACGTGCTGCGCGTGTTCAGCAACCTTCCGCGATCTCGGTATATTGACTGGGATTGTGTGTCGTCTCTCTTTAACAACACCAAGTCGGAATTGGTTGTCTTTGAGTGCATCCACTTTTTGTGCAGTGTTGCCATCAACGTGAAGGAGATGAAGGCGAAGATTTACAACACCGGCTGCGTGCCGCGCGTGCTGGAGATGATGCGCGTGTACCAAGGCAACGCCGCCATTCAAGAGGAGGTGTGCAGTCTCCTCTCGTACCTCTCGTTTGACTCAGAAACGATCACGGCGAGCATCACGGAGTCAGGAGGCTTGCTGCTGGTACTGAATGCCATGCGAAAGTTCCCAGACAATGAGGACTTGCTCATGTCGGCATGCGCTGCACTGTCTGGGTTGACATTCAACAACCAGACTGGTCAGCAGGTCATTGTGGACAATGGCGGTGTCGCTCTGATTTTGGACTCCATGCGTCGCGGCAAAAAGGCGCGACTGCAAGAAAACGGATGCCTCGCTATCGGTACTATGTGCTGGAACAGTGATCTGAAGGCGGATGTGGTGCGGCTGGGAGGCGTACAGGTGATTATGAAGGCCCTAGAGGAGCACTACACAAGCTCTGGCCTAGTGAAGAACGCGTGTCGCGCTCTTGCGCAAGTCGCATTCAACAGCGAGCGCTACCGCGATGAGATGAGCGCCAAAGGGGTGATCCCCTTTATTATTCGCGGGATGGCACAGCACCCGAACTACGACCGCGCACAAATGCATGGGTGCGTGGCCCTGTCGTACCTTTCGTGGACGAACGAGGACAACGCTGCTCAGATCACGGCGAACCACGGCTACAAGGTGGTTGTAGATGCAATGCGTAACCACCCCAACAACCACGAGGTGCAGGAGCATGCGTGCCGTGCGCTGGCCAACATAAGCAATGTTTCCTTGACGGACTCCTTAGCAGCGTTGGAGCAAATTGTTGCCGCCATGCGTCGGCACGAGAACATCAGCGAGGTGCAGGAGGAGGCGTGCCGCGCAATTGTGACGCTGTCCCTAGTCTCGCCGTCAAACAAGGACCGGCTCTATCAGCTTTTCGGGGCGGATGCCGTGATTGCAGCGATGAAGCGCTTTCCGCAGATTCAACTGGTGCAGCAGGAGGCGTGCAACGCACTGGCTCACTTGGCGTACGAGCACACCGACCTCAACCGAGCTGTGACCCGTCTTGGCGGTGTCTCGCTGCTACTGGCGGCCATGCGCACCCACAAATCCAGTCCAAAGGTGCAACTCAACGCGTGTGGCGGCCTCAGCGCACTTGCGTTTGACAACACAGTCGCACAGCAGCAAATTTTCGAGCTGGGTGGCGTACAATGTGTGATCCACGCCATGGACAACTTTGAGCGACTTCGGATGTTGGAGCTTGGGTGCTCTGTGCTAGGGACGCTTGCGTGGAACACGGAAATCAAGGAGCGGGTCGCCGTTGACGCCATTCCAGAGATTCTGAAGGCGATGCGGGCACATAGCAACAACGCTCTTCTGCAGAAGTCTACCTGCCGTGCCATTTCTCAATTTGCCTTCAACTCAGAAAGCAATCGACAACTACTCGCCGACTCTGGGGCGATTCCGCTGATTGTGAACGCAATGCGGGCGCACTTGACAACGGAGAAGTTAATTGTGCATGCACTCAAAGCTCTCACCTATCTCTGTTGGGAGAACACACAGGTGGCCGAGACAATAATTAACGAACGTGTCGAGGAGGTTCTGCAGCGCATCATCGAGCACTACGAGCAGACGCACCGGGTTTACAACGAGGCTGTGCACCTTTCCAAGATTCTTTTTCGCAAGACGACTGGGAGCCCAAGCCCGAATTTGCGAATTGTGTCCCCTCCCATTGTGTCGCCAATGCCGATACAGCAAACGCCGTGGTTGCGATATGAGAATCCAGCGCCTCCCAGCCCGCCTCCTCAGGAGAATCCGGAAGACCATTTCTACTCAGCGCCGTTGGACAGGCCGCAGGAAAAACCATACCAAGACCACGCCCACCGCCGCGATGCTCCGGCAGACGACGACCGCGGGGGTCCGAGGAGCGGTAGGGGTGGTGGCCGTGGTCGCGGCGGCTCTCGTCGACGCGGTGGACCTCCAACCCGCGGTGGTGGTGGTGAGCGGGTCGGAGAGAGAGGGAGTGACAGAGGCGGTCGTCGCGGTGGCAGCGGAGGGGATGCTGTTGCCGGAGCTGGTGGCAACGAAGGCCGTGGACGCGGCTGCGGTGAACATCATGAGGACGCGATGGAAAAGATGCTGGACGCGCGGTTCGGACGTCGGCCAAACTACCGTGGGCGCGACGATGGGCGCAGTGCACCCAGGGATGCGACCGACTTATGGGATGACCCGGACCCGGACTCGTTTCACGGAAATCGCCACCTGGGGCAGATGAACTGGCAGCAGGCTGAGTTGACAGCATCTCTCAACGCCGACATAGGTATCTACGACACGCTGGAGCCAGCCAGACGAGGAGGCGCCATGGATCAAAACTTTCAGCGCGGCGGCAGAGGTGGGTTGAGGCGCTACGGCGGCTACCGCGGACGTGGTCGTGGCCGCGGTGCCCCGGCAAGTCAGTGAGATCTGCAACGACAAAATGAATTGCTCCAGTTGCGTGTTTGTTTCTTTGTTTTCACTTCCTCTCCGTTTTTTGGCGTCTCGGTCACCTCATTTTCCTCAAGCAACATGCGGTGCACATCAGGCTCCAAAGCAAACAAAACCCCCAAAACGGAAATGACGCTGCACCGCACGGCAAAAAAAAAATAGACACTACGGTACATTGCAGCAGCATAGCCGACAAGTGAACACACAGGCCTGCCGTTGCTTACTTTGACACTTCCGCAGCACCTTTCATCTGCACACCACATACGTATTCTTTTTCTTGCGTATATGCGTGTGCCTCCGCGTGGATGTGGCCCTCCTGTCCTTCGGAACAGGAAAAGCTGCCATCGAGTGATGTGGTGGTGAGAGTGGTCTAAGGTCAAGCTGGCAGACATCGAGGAGAAGCAGTCATGGTACTGGCATAATTTCCGTGTTTGTGTGACACTGGTCCTCGGAGCTGTGCGAGCTTGGTCGATGTGGACACAAAGCAGAGAGCACGAGAGTCTCTTATACGGCTATTCATGCGGCCAAAACCGAGGCATGGTGGGCGCTTGCTGCAGAAGGGCGGGGCCTCTGACGTCACCTTCCTTTTGATGCCCTTTGTCTTCTCTTTGTTCTTTTTGCTCTTGTGTCACTGCCTCGAGCAAGCTGCTCGTTTCTCCCCTCAGATATCTTGCCGTGAAACAAACAAACATTCCTATCTCGCAGACAAGTTTGACAGCCCCTTGAAGGATCCTTGCGCATCATTGCTTTTATTGTGTGCCGTGCGTTTCCAGGATTTGGTTCTCAATACAATATCGTTCTTTGCATTGCGTCTTGTGCGTGCCACCACTGGTAGACACAACTGGCGAGTAGGAGTCCTATCGAACGTACGCACAAACTCACCTACCCACACACTCGCACACACAGAGGAACATCTCTCGAGGAGGGGCTCTGATTGCCTCTGCATCTCAGTGAACGGCCACCACAGTGACCGCATCGCGCAACAGTGAAGGGTTGAAGCTATAAAAGATGAATGTTCCCGAGTGGACGAAGGATGCGCAGTCTATCCAAGCGGCGAGAGATTATGTTCGCCAAAGCCGCGTTGTCGATTTCTATGAAATGATCTGTCGCAACATTCTTTTCCATCACCCTGCTGATCTCACGGAGTTCTGTCTCCGCATAGTGAAGGACATTATGAACGGGACGGAGATCACTTCAGCAGCTGATTTCCAACCAAAGAGAATCGACGATAATAAGTACATGCGTGATATGGCCGTTTGCAACTTCTTAGATGGGTGGATTCTGGAGCTGCTTCGGGAACGCCCCGGCTCCGACCTGGAGCGGATGGAGTTTCACAAGCGATACCTGGAGGGGCTTCAGAGTGAGCCGAACACAGGGAAATAGTCTACGAGTCGCATGGCTTCGGAATACACTCGTTACGATACTCTGAAACACAGCGCCTGAAAAAAAAACACACACGAGTAGCACGTGTGGTCTCCTGCGCCAGCGCTTCTCATCGATCACTGCTGCTTTTATCATTGCTTGTCTACTGTTTTGCGTTCTTGGGCCCTGCCCAAGTGTTCGTATGGGCGGTTTAAATTTTTTTTTCATGCTTCTTTTTTTATTCTATTTTCAAAGACGTGCATGCTAGCGGATTTACTGAGCACGCATATATTACATTTTCTCTATTTTGCCAAGAGTGCGTGGTTGGTAGCATCTTCTGCGAACTCGGAAACAGAAAGACTGACACAGGAGAACACGGCGGCCTTGCATCCCCCTCATCACCTGCGCTGCCAGTCATCCCTGAGTGGTCTGCTCTTGGGACCCTTCTCCTTCAAATGGGGACCGCGCCGATACTCCTTCCTCGCCACTTTCTCTCGCATGAGCCTGTCGTCACGACGTTTCCTGCAGAGTGGCGTGCACGGCATTTGGAGGCCAATCACGTAATATGGTGTGCATGCACATCTGCAATGTGCGTTGACAAACACCCACATGCACACAGCAATGTATGTAGCTCTTTCCACCCTTCTTGCGTACACGACTCAAGCATGCGGATGCTTCTCTTTTCTTTTCTTTGACCTTCTCAACATCTTCACAAGGGTATTGGCACCTTAGGTCACATATCAAAAGCCTAGAAAAGGAACGAGCTGCGAAGGATCAGATGCTGCAGCGGTGCGCGACACTGACCGGCGCGCCACTCCGGGCTCGGGCGTACAGCACGGTGCTAGGCGCTTGTGCTGTGCTCCATCAGCGTGGGGGCTACCAAGGCCGCGGTGGTGGCCCTCGGCTCGGCTACGGTGGCGGCGGTCCCCCTCCTCGCCAGCAGCATTATCAGCAGCAAGGAGGCGGGTACGGAAACCGCGACGATTTTTCGCGCCACCGCGGCGGCAGCGACCGTGGATACGAGAACCGCAACCAGGGCTATGAAAATCACCAGCAGCGCTACATCGATCGCCCGCAAAGACGTGACAATGATCAGCAAGGCTACAGCAATAGTCGAGAGAACTACGATGATCGTAGCCAGGGCTACGACGATCGCCGGAAAGGGTTTAACAATCGTCAACAGAGTTTTGGAAACCGCCAGCACGACGGTGACGATCGCCAATCGGCACCGCGGCGTGGCAAAGAGCAGTACCTCACGCAGGATGCAGACAGGCTACTGAGAATGAAACATGATTACAAGAAAGCAAAAGACACAAAGGAGCGCTTTGGGATTGTAAAAGAGGCTCGGCGGCTTCTGCGTCGCACTCGCATCGACCCCTCCACCCAAGACGAACGGTCTGTTGCCATTGTGATCAACTGCGCCGCCACCTTCTCTGTTCCAGCAAAGATAGAGGCGGTGGAGCAGGCGTTTCAATGGATGCGGAGCAACATCGGTGGCATCTCACCTCAGAATGTAGCCCTTTTCGCGAACGCGTTGGGTCTCATCTCCCCGCCCGAGGCGAAGCAAGTGATGGTCAGTGAGGTCATGCCGGCTGTGCAGTCTGTGATGCGCGAAATGGCACCCGTGGAAGTAGTGATGGTGCTGCAGGCACTTCAGCGCTTGGGAGTCGAGGAGAATGAAAAACTGCAGGACGATCTCCTCTCCCATCTCGAGCCGTGTGTCTCCTCGATGCCAGTTCAGCAGTTGTCCACACTGGCGTCTGTCCTCCATCATCACTCAATGCAAACGCGAGACAATGCGAAGTGGAAGCAGATTGCACACGAGACGTTGGCACGCGCTCTTGCAGGGGTGGACGGGATACACTCACGGGAGGCCATCGTTCTTCTTTGCGCCGCACCGTTTTTGGACGCCTCCCAGAAGCAGATTGGCCAACTTCTCGCTCGCGTGACAGAAACTGTACAGTTCCACACGGATGATCAGGTCGGAGAACTGATGAGCGCAATCCTCCACATTAGACAACAGGTCAGTGAGCCGAGTGTCGAGTTGACAGCGGCCGTCGAGGAGCTTCACACGGCACTGATGGCACGTTTGGAGAAGGTGAGCGCTTTTGTGGGGCCTAAAAGTGCGACTCGCATCTGGAACTACGCACACGCTTCCAACGTCGAGCTCCCCTCCGCGATTCAAGAGACCATGTGCGCTTCACTCATACAGCTCATGACATTCCGCACCATTCGATTCCGAGCATTGGCACGGCTGATGGCATCGCTATCGACACAGAAGCTGCCCTCCGCTGAAATTCTCACTGTCGTTGCAAACTGCAGTGTTGGAGTGCGGCCGCCTCGGTCTGCAAAGGCGATTCTTCCTCAAGAGAGTGATATGCCGGGGGATGGAGAGGATCACGAGAGCATTCGTGCCGCGGCGTTCGAGGCGCTGTACAGTCGTCACTTTGGTACTCTCACTGAGCTGCGTATCAGCCTTGAAAACGCTTTTGCCAAGAATGATGTCCCTCCCAACGACGCTCTCGCCAAGACGCTGCCAGAGCATCTTCTCAAACACGCTGCAGAAGCTTCGCCGCGACAAATGCTGACGGCCGTTGTGGCCATTGCGCTAGCGCCGGCCGATTGCCCGTGTCGAAACAAGACTCACGATGCGGCAGTGCGTGCCGCAGTACTCAAAGCGCTCGAAGACAACCCTGACAAGTTCAAGTCCGACTTGAGCCCTGAGCTCGTGGACTGGTTCGTGAGCAGTATCCCCGCCGATTCCGAGTCAGCAGAGATAGTGGCGGCAGTGCAAAAGGCCGCTGCGCCGTGATGTGCTCCCTTTACCCTTCTCTGCTCTCCAGGATTATAAAGGGAAAACGAAGGCTAGCAGGGCTTCTTTTTTTTCTGCCTTTTCCGTCTTCCTGGTGCTGATCTACAGAGATTGTGATGCGACAGTGCCGTGTGACCTGTGCCCAGCCACAGATGAAAACACCGATCGCGCCGCACAAGTTTGCACCAGGAGAAGTTATGACGGCACCGTCCAAGTGAACGGCTCAGACTCAGAAGAGGGCCGGCGGATATCTGCTCCAGAGCTGCAGTGGGGAGCGGAGAGGAGGTACAGAGTTCAGCAAGCCCTCGGCTGCTGCGGGGCTGGGCTTTGTCGACCTTTTTTTTTTGAAATCTTCTTCACAATCAACATTCTTGCTCACCTTCTCTTGAAACATTTCCCTATCTTCATACGCCTTGCTTGGGGAGAGCAGAGACCCGGCTTGCAGAACTGGCGATGCTTTTTTTCTTATCCTCGGCGGCGACACTGGGGAGTAGGCAAAAAAGGGGCGGTGAGCAAGCACACACAGGACTGAGCTCTGATGAGTCTGGGGTGCATGGTGTGTAGGGCGCCGGCTAAGAGGGAAGTGGAGCAACTGGGATATGGTGGCCCTGGACTTGCATTTTTTTCTTTTTTCTTGGTTGCACTCAAGCGCTTTATCGAGAATCACTGCCGCAGCAGAGCTTCGGGTATTCCAGTACGATAAGCTGCACCATCTCTCTCTTCGTTTGTGCTCCTTGCCGCATCTTTTGGTGCGCGTGTATTGTGTTTGTCGGTGACGGTCCGATTAGTCGAGGTTTGTGGGGCTCGAGCGGCTGCGTCTTTGGAGTAGACTCGTCCGCGCCATCGTATCTTCTTCCTGTAATGCTCAAACGGGAACTTAGCGAAAAGAACAATAAACTAAGAGCTCTCCGGGTTCATTGTTGCCAACATGGCATCTCCTCATCTTTGTCGCCAACATCAACCTTCCAACAAGTCCGTGTGTCTCGATGCATGGCATGCATGCGACGAACTTCTCGCGCGCTTAGCGTGGCCCAGAATAGTCGTCAACTGATGCCCTCTGCTCGCTGGACGGGTTGATGCGGAGGATGCCGTAATCAGCAATTTTTCTACTCCTTGGTATCTCTTCCTTCTGCTTTCATGGTATTCAGCATGGGCCCGCTTCCTTCGAAAGTACATCGCTGACTTTTTCTTCCATGTCCGGATTCTGGAGCTTTCGGGAATGCGACTCCGGCTCTGCAGCCGCAGCGAATTCGGCGAGTGGACTACAGCAGCTTGATCTCGCTGTTACCCAGGTACTTCCTGTCGGCGTGGAGTTCAAAAGGGCGACGCTATCAACTGCACAGGAGGGCTCACACACACGTTTTGGAAGGAAAGTGGCCCCGCATGTCGAAGCAGTTGAGTGGACTGGAGGGACGGATTGCGGTCCCGCGAAAAAGCTGGCCCGGCAAGCTGATCTTTCCTCAAGTCAGAGTATTTCAGTAGAGGCTTACGATGTCGCTGTAGACGAAGGTGGGATCAATGCGTACCTGCTGGACCGTGAAGAGGTCGTGGACGCTGTCCAACGCAGTTGGTGGGAGGCTCTAGATGCAGACGTACGACCGGGTTTATCGCTTCCCTCTGCATCCATAGCTCCTGCCAAGGTTGACACGCCAGACGCGGAAACGCTGGAACTCGTGCGGGAGTTTCTCTATCATGCCTCCGACAATGTCCCCGAAAGAGAAACTGCCCGATCGCGCGACAACGCCTTCCTGAGCTATGAAGTGCGCCTGAGTGAAAGGAAGGAGCAGCGGACCTACCTTGACCGCTCACCAGCGTCAGAGGTGCAGATGAAATCACGTAAAAACGCCAAGCACGCCGACTCACGCAGCTTCCGCTCAACGGTGCCGCGCGGACCCTCACTCCATACTGAGCGACTTGCGCGTCTTCGTGGGCGAAGGGCCTCTACCGCAGCGTTGCAACTTTCGGAGGGAGAAATGAGCAAGAGTAAGGCCGGCAGCTGCTATAACCAAGATCACGGCGGAATCGCAAAGGACACCACCGTGGTATCTCACGTGTCTTCGAGGCCCGAGGGCCAGTGCAGCTGTGAACTCGAAACGAACTCCGGCGCATGTACGGTTGCTCCTCTTGAGACGCAGAGTGAGGTGTTCTCACCGTCTGCGGCCCTACAGGATGTCTTGCGCACGCATACGAGGAGAGTTAACCTTTCCTCGACCGCAGCTACGCGTATGGAGGTCATTCGACGTAGAGAGGAGCTTCTGCTCCTTCGACGCTACTTTGCATTGTGGTTGGCTGCCGCGGAGCAGAGACACATTAAGCAATGCGCCGCTTCGTACCACTGCTTCCTGATGTGGTGCATCAACGACACCATAGAACACACGACATCGCAGGTAAAGGAGGAGGAGAGCATATGTGCATGTAGACACTGCGCCTCTGACTTTAGATTGGCCAAGAGGCAGGGGAAACGTGCGTGACAGGGCTTCCGTATAGATTCACATAACCTTACATGGACCGCCAAACAAGCAACTACTGGTGCGGTTTTTCTTTTGGCGCCAGCGCTTCATGGGCGTAGAACATGGAGGCGCACGGCCCTAATCCACACGGGAAAGGAAAACAACGGAATAAAGAGCAGCGGCTGCATAGAGATAGGAAGAGGAAGCAGACACCCACACAAGCAGCGAAACACTCTTCTTCGGCTTGATCACGCGGATAAGTGGGGCATGTTTGAGACCTGAAACTCATGCCGTACAAGCGAGGGCCTAGCGGTGCTATCTGTACAGTCAGAGCAGCCGTCTTGCCAAGGAGTCGCGGGACGGTGGTGTCTCAGCTTCTTTTCCCCACCTGTTCACCGTGCCATCAAGCAAGGACAGCTGGAAACTCACTCACACTTGTTCTATGTCACCCTTCAAACTCCTTTGTGCGTCCTTACGACTCGCTCCCTCCCCTGGCCATCATGGACCGCTTTCATTTCTTGTCACTGCATTGCCTTGTGTGTGCACGTCGAACGCCTACAGCCGCAGAAAACAAAGCACACGTTCGTCTACCCACGCGTACTCACTCCAAAAGAAAACGGATTCGCACTCGCTTCACCATTCCACTATTCCCCGTTTCGTTTGTTTCTCTTAGATCTCTCTCTCTCTCTCGTACAGAGCCCCTCTCGGTCTCTTCACTTTTATCATCATTACCTCTCCACCCCTCGCATCTTTCTCTTCACACCTCCGCCCTTTTCATCTGTTCTGTGTAGGGTTGTGTCGTGTACTCTTTGTTTTACCTGGAAGTGGCGCTGGAAAAAAGGTTCTGCATCAACGGAAGCGACGACAAGAGCAGCGTCAGAGGCAAAAGAAAGAAAAACAAAGGGAAAAAAAAACAGACGTTCGCATACGCCTTTCCATCCATCTTTTTCTTTCTCTCCTTTTTATTGACGCGACTTTTAAAAACTGTTGTTTCGCCTCCGACGCATCTCATGGGTCTGCCCGCTCATCGCCAAACAGCACCGCTCTCGTTTCTTGCTTCTACTCACACGAGACACTCCTTTGATCAAGCCCTCATATCTTTGTTCCCTCTTGTGTGTTGTGGTCAGCTCGCGTGGTTGCTCCTATTTCTTTTTTTCCTCTTCTCGTCTTCACTCGATTGTTTCGGCAACAAACGCCTTCAGCACCACCCTTCTCCCCTCCTTCCCTACTGTTCTTCTGTTTCTTGTCACTCCCACTCTTAGCTTCCTCTCTTTGGGCTCTGCGCCTCTTCCGGCTTTCTTCTTTTCCGCTCTTCTTTTTTTCCTTCACTCTGTTCGCTGCGTGCTGTCTAACCTTGATTCAACACCAGCAACACGATCCCTTACTCGCGTCCCTTCACACACACACACACACACACACACACACAGGCTCGACAAGAGAAATACAGAGCCTCCATATTTCTTTTATTTGTCGTAGTCTTGCCGATCGTCTTCACTCTTCCTTTTCTGTGGTGAAGCACCAGCTGCGCACTCTCCTTTCTCTTTCTTACCCTTTCTCCTTTTTTTTGCTAACTGCTTCTGTGTCGAAGGGTGCAGCGGCTTCTTTTTTTTTCCTTACCGCTCGATTCTCGTCTCTTCACTGGCACTCCTGAAGCTCCTTGTCCCTCTTCTTCACACGCATACACACTCACCGATACACAGACAATACAAAGAGAAGCGCCTGGGAACCTGTGCCTGTGGCGACCTCTGGTACTGTCGTTTGTTTTTAGTGCTTGCACTCGTGAGCTTTTGTGCGCGCGGCTCCCTTGGCTCGTTTTTGTTTGATCTGGGTATCTGGGTCCGAGTCTCTGTTTCTCCCTTTTTCGGTGCACACAGCAGATTCCTCAACTTCGTAGTCAGGCCACCCTTCCCCTTTTTTCAACTGGCCAGACTGCGTAAACGAAAGGGCGACGAGCTTGACAGCCGGAAAGCACAGTAGACACTCACACGGACACAAAGGATAGGAGGCATGAGTGGTTATTTGAAGGTGCTGTCTCCGGACGGAAGGTGGGAGACACGTTACGTTGAGATCGACGACGCCAAGTTGCGCATTTGGAGGACAAAGGGGGACAAGGAATCCAGTGCGGCAGTGGTAAAGGAGCTGGACCTCAAGTGTGCCACCCTGCGCGAGGTGTCAGAGCCCAACACTTGGGCGGTGCAGCCGGAAAAGGCAGAGGCCACATACTTCCAAGCAGACGGAGAAGAACGAAAAACTGAGTGGATGGACACGCTGCGGCACTACAACTCGAGCAGCTCCGCGTCCGAGAAGGTGACGCTTAGGGACTTTGAAAAGAAGTTCGTGCTAGGCAAAGGCTCCTATGGCAAGGTATTCATGGTAGTGAAGAAGGACACGGACAAGTGGTACGCTATGAAGGAGATGAGCGCGGAGAAGATGCGACAGGCGGAGATAAAGGCGCCGTTTGCAGAGCGCATTATTTTGGAGGAGATCGACCATCCTTTTATCGTTCACCTTCACTACTCGTTCCAAGAGCAAGGAAACTTGTACATGATCCTGGACCTACTAGCAGGCGGCGAGCTTTTCACCTACATTGAGCAACACGCTCCACTCGATGAAGAGGTCGTCAAGTTTTACGCTGCCGAAGTCGCCCTGGCGCTCGGGTATCTGCACAGCCGCAACATTATTTATCGCGATTTGAAGCCGGAGAACGTCGTCTTTGACCGTGACGGGCACGCCTGTCTAACCGACTTCGGGCTCGCCAAGGCGAACGTGCACGAGCCGAACGCTGTCACATACTGTGGCACGAACGAGTACCTGGCCCCAGAGTTGCTGAAGGGTGTGCCGCACGGCAAGGCGGTAGACTGGTGGTCCCTAGGGCTAATGATGTGTGAGATGCTTTTCAACGACCTCCCTTTCTACGACGAAAATCCGATGCAAATGCAGATGAAGATTTTGACGGAAGACGTTGCCTTCCCACCCCACATTCAGATCACTGAGGAGACAAAGGACCTGATTCGGTGCCTGCTGAACAAGAACCCCGAGCGCCGCCTGCAAACGTTGGAGGCGTTCAAGGCACATAAGTGCTTTTCAAACCTCGATTTCGGTCTTCTAGAGGCGCGCAAGCTCAAGGCGCCGATAACACCCGATCCAAACCCGGCCCACAACTTCGCGAAGGAGTTTACGAGCGAGGTGATTGTGCAAAATGAGTCACCGTCGCAGGCGGTCGTTACGCTGGCCGGCTACACCTACGATAGAGACTTGTCAGAGCAGGAAAAGTCCCCCTCCCATTCTCCCACAATAGCAGAGGAGCTGCGGCAACGTAGAGCATCGATGAAAAAATCTACCAACGGCAGTGACGCTGCTTCTCCTCCCGTGACAGGTGAAAATAGGACGTCGAACTCCAGCCCAGCTGGGGCGCCGACGAAGCAAGCTGCAGCCGGCCCCGTAAAGAAAGTGGAGCACCACATTCCCGCCAAGGTGGCGCCACAAGCCGCGCGGAAAAAGCTGACGGGGAACAAGAGCTTCGATAAGCCCACGAAGTAGCCGCAACGCGGTATTAAATGAAACGAGCTGGGCACGCCTCTCTCTCTATCACCCGCAGCGGGTTTGATTACTGCTGCCAGTGTGCGTGCAAGCGGTGGGACGGGAAGGTACTAAAACGGCGGCGCTGGTGGACCGATCTGGCCGCGCCAATGGTAAGAAGCGATCACGAATGGGGGGAACAGTGAAACCGGGTCGGGCACGCAGTACTGGAAGGCGTGGAGGGCGAGGTAAGTTGACGTTGTCGAAAGAATAAATAAACTCCGCAGACCATTCCCCCTATCGGAGAGAAGTGTGCTGGCTCGGCTCACCGTCGCCACTGCGACAGCAAACAGCCTTTCCACGCTGTCTACCTTTGTGGCTTTATCTGCCATGGATTGACCTCTCTCGCTTGTTCTTGCCTCCCTCTTTACGCCTTTGCTTTTTCGTTCCTCTTGTGCTTCGTCTCTGGTTTCTGTTCTTGTTACTGCCCTGCCGCCCCCCTCCTCCTCTGCGTGCTTTTACCTCTCTTGATCGCTGCTTTGCTCAGGCCCTCTCTCTGCTTCTCGTCTGCCGCCACCCCTCCTCTGTCGGCTCTTCATCCCTGCCCCGGTTTCTCTCTTCTTGTTTCGTTTAAGGGGCTCGCTCTCGTGCCTCCTTTCTCTTTCGCCGGTCTCGGCCGCTGGCCGTTGCTGCTCCCTCGCCTTTCGAGGGAGGGCAGTGCACGCAAGAGAACCGTGATCGAATGGTGACAAGTGGTCGCACAATAGAAACGTATGTTGGCGTGTGTGTTTATGGTGGATGCGCGAGTGCTTGTGTTAATGAACAGCTTTCTATCGCTCTTGTGGCCATAGCACCCACAGGACCACACACACACACACACACACTAGCCATTGCTAGAGACGCAGCTCCCCAAAACCAAGAAAGAGAGAGCGCACACAGCCGCATCACAGGCCACAACGACACTCTCAGTGTGTTCCGTCCGCCCGCTTGTCTCTTTATCTTCTGGCTCTGCTTCCTCCCTCTCTTCAACTCCCCTCCATGTCAGCGTGGGGCAGTCAAGCTTCTCCGGCTGCATCGTCACTTTCCCTTTTCTTACGGTCCATTCCTACGCGTTTTTCCTTCCTCTTTTCATGTTCGCGCGCGTGTGTGTGCTACACAGCGCTCCTTCTTCCACCTTTGTTCTCGGTCTTGCCTTTCTACATGTTTTTTTTTCTCACCCTCGTTTTTTCCCGGTTGCGGAGGCGCTTCATGATTCGCTTGAGCGCGCATCGTGAACTAGTGTGGCTGCAGAGTGTGTAGGGCTTTGAACCCTTTTTCTTCGTACATTCGGTTATTTTTCTTCTCTGAGTCCTCATCCACCGACTGGATCGTGCATGACTCTTGCGGCTATAGTGTGTGTGTGTGTGGCGGCGCCGGCTGTGGATAGTTTGCTCTGGTGTGGTGTACGCGTGCAAAGATTTGGCGTTTTGTATGAGGTAAGGCACACCGACTGATGAGACACTTGCGTGCGGGCGCTGGACGGTTTGCCTTGCACATTGCACTGTGTGTGTGTGTGTGTCTCGTATGCCTGTTTTGGTTTCTACCTCTTCGCTCCGTGGCTGTGTTTTGTGCGTCGTCAGATCTATTTCGTGCACCATACGCTTTTCCTTTTCCTCCGCTCTGCTGTTCTTTCCTTCTCTTTTCCCGCACTCGTGTGACCAGAAAGGGGAGAGTTAGCGATGGAGAGCCCGAGAGAGAGAGAGAACGGAAAGGAGAAAGGGATAGTCTTCATTCACTTGAACGTTCTCTCTATACATTTTTTTTTTGTTTTACTGAAGTGTGCCAGCACTCTCCGTGCCATGCTTTTGCTTTCTTCTTCGTTGGATCCTCTTGCGCGTTCGTCTCTTGTTTGCAGGATCACACCTCGGGCTTGTCTCGCATTTTAACACACTCTCCCTCTCTTTAAAATCTGCCGCTGCCCACCTCTCTGCTCGCGCGAGCACAACGCACCCTTATGAGGCGTCGGTGCTGCATCCAAAAGGACCGCAGGCAAGGGTTGCAGGAACGTCGGAAACACCTTCACTTTCACTGAGTGGCGAGCAGAGGGGCTTAGAGTCGAAGACAACATTCTTGTTGTGGCGTGACCTTCGTGCTCGCCCACTGTCCTTCTGCTTTTCTCCGCATTCCTCTGTTGCTGCCATTGCAGAGGCAGGGAGTGAGGAGAGAGGCAAAAAGCCGAATGAAGGAGTCTTGCTCGCTGCTCTTGCATGTGCGCGTCTTTTCGTTGGTTGTTGCGCCTCTGTCTTTAGGATCGATTTCGTATAGGTGCGTGTGTGCGTGTGTGGTTGTGTGGGCACGTGCTCGTGTCTATGTGAGTTTGCTCCGCGTTGTGATTCACTACCTTTCTTCTCTGTGTGAAGGTCTCTCCTTTTCGACTCGCTTTTCCGTTCGCGTTTTCGCGAAGGTGAAAGGTGCGAGAGGCCGCTACGCGGTGAAGGCAACATAGCAGTGATAGCATTGCACGACTCTCTGTGTGCCTTGCAAGCCTGTCTATCTGTCTCTACGTACGCTTTTGTATATGTGTCGTCGGAGATGCAAATCTGCCGGACAGCATCTCCCTCCTTTTCCTTTTCTCCCGCCTGTGAGTAAAGAAGAGCTTGTTTTTCGCTTCTCTCTCCTTTGTGTGTGCTGTGCTGTGTGTGTGTGTGTGCCTACTCGTTTTTTTTCCTTTGTTGTCATCCCTCTTTTGTTTTCCCTCGGCTTGTTCTCTCTGTGTGGGCTGTTTTCCTTCCTCTCTCTCCTTCCACCTTTTCCTTTGCAACCCATACCGATCAGAGGCACAACATTTTTTTTTCTCCTCCTCCATTTTCGATATTTGGTGTCTCTTCCTTCGATACGTCTTACAATCCCACCTCATTCCACTTTTTCTTTTCATGAGCGCGTTCGTGTGGGCGTCTCCGTGTTTGCTTTCGTGACTGTAATGTGTGCATGCAAGTGCGTACCCATGTTGGACCCGGCGTTCTCTCTGTATGTGTGTGTGTGTGTTACTTCCTCCTTTTCTTTCCTCGTCTCATCAACGACCCCCTTCGCTTTTCCGCGGACAAGCAGAACAAAGAATACAGCAACGGAGAAGAGAGATGGCGCCGCTCTCTTCTCCACGAACAGAGAGAAAAAAAAAGGAATGAATACGTTCTTTTTTCGTTTTCTCTGGCGTGTGTTAGTGTGTGCGCGTGTGTGTAACGACTACTCACAGCTCTCTCTTTGTGCTTTCAAAGAGAAGGGCTTTCGGTGTTGCTCATGTGTGTTTTCCTCTCTCACGTTGTGTATAGGCAAGAGGGTAAGGCGGTCCACTTGACAGTGTGCTCTGCTGCGGCAGTCTTGAAGGCTCCTATTGCGCGCTTTTTCATTATTATTTGACTTGCCTTACTGTTCATCTCTCTTTCTGCGATTCCATTGCTGCGCCGACGCGTAGTTTAATCCCTGCGCAAGTCATAGCACTGCACACCTCCCAACCCAGCGTTGTCCTCGCTCATGAGCCGGCGCTCCCTTCGCTTGTGTTGTAAACGTCATGACACACATACACACGGATGTATACGGAGGAAAGGTTGATAATGCAACCTTTTTTTTCCGGCATCTGCGGCGATATTGTAGAGGCCCTCTGCTACAACTAAAGAGCACTCTGCTGCAGCCCAAGGTATTAAGTTCCTTGAGCTGCGACCTCATGCACTCCCTCTTTCTCTTGCACCTTGTTTTGAGGGCCCCGTCGTAGCGGATGGAATCTAACTTTCCCCCATACTGCTCTGCTCTGCTTTCCGGAGTCCCATGGCTCGGCTCTCGTGGTGTCGGTGTCGCCGTCTCAGCCTTTCCCGTATTCATTATCGCTTGTGTGGCAGCCGGTATTGATTCTCGCGCGCCATGAAACTTTTTTCTTACCAAAGTAGCGTGTGCGGCACCCTAGTGCTTGCGCTGTGCTTGCTCTACTGCGTTCTCGCTGCGTCATCGACGCCGGCCCCCACTGATCTCATCACTGTTGCCGGGAGGGTGCATGTGAGGAATGAGGTTGTTCAGTACGTCGTGGTGCGGGTAGTGGACGACAAGACGGGCGTCGTGGTACGCAGCGCTCCTCTAGATGCTACGCGCTCGGTTAGTTTTGCAAACATCGCCTCCTCAGCTGTGTCTCTTGAGGCCACCGTCGAGCTGCCGGACCACTTGTTCGAGCTAGACGCATCTTCCTCTGTCCTCAAGAGCGCCATTTCGACTTCCAGCTCCACCACTCCTGTGCAGCTGACAATTTCCACCATCAGCAAAGCGGAGGGTGCGGCGCGAAAGGCACCGACTCCTACCGCCGGTAGCAGTGGCGCGTCGGCTGTACTCGCGCTGATGGCGCTGGTGGCGGGGTGGTACAGCCGTCACAAGATTGTCAGCGTGCTGGACATGCCGAGCCTGAGGATGCCAAAGCCGCGAAAGGTGATGGGCTCGTTCGCGTCCTCCAAGCGTGCCTCGATGAGATGATCGGTGTTGAGCCGGACCTGCAGCATGCTGGCGGGCCTCTGTTCGCGGAACTGTCCACGCGCCCGCGTCTCTACCTTCAGACGATGAGCGACTTATGCTAGTAAGGTAAAGCGGACGAAAAAAAAAAGACAACCAAGGCCGCAAGTCTTAGCGGCGAGCGAATGGGAGAGAAGATAGCGCTGCACCCATCCTCGCTGCGTGGGTGACACCAGTGAATCCTTGCTCACAGGGCGAGAAAAGAAATGTGGGCAGTACACTGGACGCCACGTCGCATCTTTTTATTTCGTCCGCAAATCGACAAAAACTCCACGCAAAACAAGGTGAAAGCATGGGCGTCTCATTGCAGTCCCCCTCTCTTTACCCGTGTGGCCTCTCTCATGCGTATGCCCAGTAACATTGCGTTGCGCCGGCGTCTCGGTCAACTTGCGTTCTCTCTCTCTACATACCACCTCTCTTGATTTACCTACTATTCCACTTGGGTGTCTCTAACAGCACGCGCAGCAGCATCTCAAGGGATCGCCGCACAGGACTGCGTGCGCGTTGCCAAGCAGCTTTGTTTGCATTGCCTCTCAAGGCACATGCGTCACATCCGCGACAATGAATTCTCACAACCGAAACATCGCCATTGTCAGCTCCGCCGCTTACGGTGCTGTGCTCTGCTGCGGCATGCTCTTCTTCCTTCTCGACACCCGCGAGAAGCACTTCTACATGCACCCATCCAAATCCGTTGCCGTGTTCTCCGTGCTCTGGTTCTCTTTTGCTCCATCGATCCTCTTTACTGGCGCGACGATCCCGTGGCTGTGCGCGGCGTACGGCAGCGAGGTCGCCGCGCTAGTGTTCGCCATTGTACCAGGCTGCATCTTCGTGCTGCTCGGGGTGGTTTGGCTCGTCGTGTATCTTTTTCACGAGCGTAACTCTTACTTCGTGGGTGTGCAGCACAGCGCACTGTGGGGCGGCAACATAGCGAACTTGGAAGCCGCCATTGGCGGCTCCGCTGCTCGCCGCTATGTGTATACTGCTGCAGACCCTGCTATGGTAGGTGTAGCCAAGGCTTTCAGCGTTGCCGACAGCGCGCTGCCTCGCCCGCACGGTGCGTTGACGGCAAGTTTCAGTGCCTCTGGGTTTGAGGACGTGGATGCCGTGATCACACCGGCCTCGCAGTGGCGAGGTTACACCGCCAGCCGCGAAAACAACATCCCGAGGGGCGCTGGTGGGTGGGCCGCTGACCGCGCGTCTTCGGCTAGCTGGTACAGGGGACCACTAGTTCTTCCCACCCACTCCGTCGATCAGTTGGAGCCCCCTTATGTTGTACAGGAGCGCAGCCTAGGAACTCATTATGTTGCCTAGAAGAGAGCTGCGCTAGAAGGTTCGCGCAGTGAGGTGCGTGGGCCTTTGCGCGTGTTTCCCGGCGTGGAAGTTTACTAGTTGTTTCACTTTTCGTGCCCTTAGATGAGAAGGTGTTTTCCCAGCTGAGGAGGTGGGTTGTAGGAGGGAGCAGGTCCGGTGGTCGAGGGCCTGCAGGAGGAAGCTCCGTCTCAGCAGTTGTCACTCAGCGCGGCTCCCTCACACTTTCCTCTCCCCTTCTTCTGCTTTCGTCTCTACATCTGCTTTGTGCTTCGCATGCAGCACAGAGAAGGAAAATGAGACACCGACTCTAACCTTCGCAAGGGCCGGTGCTTGAAGCTATTTTTTTTTTTCTGTGGGCACTCATGAGCCTGTTGGAACCTCAGCGCACAACGCGCCAAGCTGCAGTTTCGGTACTCTTGCAGCAAGAGAGAAAGTGGGGAAGGGGAAGCTGCTGAGGCGACTGAGGGGAAGGCATGGGGAAGGTCACACTTTGCTCGTGCGCTTTACTGAATGTTGTCCAAGCAGAGTCAATCCGTCTTCCCCTCCTGCTATTTCTTGCGTTTTGCGACCGTTGCTCTATCCTTCTCTCAGCCACCCACAGATTGACTGACGTAGACGAAATTGCACACGCACACACACATACACACGTTGATAGAGGGGCTCAAGCCAGCCCGCTGTCATGTTCAGCTGCCCTTACATTTCTGCCCGCTCGTACCCCTCTTTGGTGATACTTTTCAGCGATGCGTCAATCTTATCTGCACCTTCTCCCCGATTCCGCACTATTCGCTTCGCCCCCGTCCTCCGTTTCTTCTTTGGCGCCCTTCTTCACTGGTTTTAATAGCTTTCCTGCCTGCCGTATGCCCATCACGCCTTTGTGCATCTCCCCCTTTCAAACTCTCCACCGTCTGGTGCACGTGATAAGTGAAGAAGAAAGGGAGGACGTGCCGGCGTGAAACATCTGCGTTGATTTAGCACACACATTCATATCGCACCGTCGCGCACGCACTGCAGGTTCCTTACACAAGAGCCTCTTGGTATTGGACAACAGGGTACACAGAGCAAAAGGAGACGTGTTTGTGTCGTTTCTGCGCTCCTCGACACTATCTTCGCCTTCCTCGTACGACTCGGCACAACGCCCCTTTTCCGCTGTCGGTGTCGCACGCCGGCCGCACTTGACGCGTCGTCGCGGCTGCTCTGCTCTTTCCCCGCACGTGACGCCTGCGGTGCTCTCCTCTCTACGACTCTTATAGCTCGAATGCCGAGCAAGGAGGCGTCGTCGCGCAACCTGCCGATCAGCGGCCGCGACACAAACGGTAAGACGTACCGCTCCACGGATGAAATGTGGAAAGCGGAGCTGACGGGCGACCTGTATGATCCCGAGAAGGGTTGGTACGGCAAGGCGCTCGAGTACTGGCGCACCGTGCCTGCGACGGTGAGCGGCGTGCTGGGCGGCATGGATCATATCCATGACGTGGACATCGAAGGGTCTCGCAGCTTCATTGAAAGCCTGCCAGGCCACGGAACAAGCCGCGCGTTGGACTGCGGCGCCGGCATTGGGAGGATTGCGAAGAACTTGCTGACGAAACTGTACGCCGCGACGGACTTGCTGGAGCCGGTGGAGCACATGCTGGAGGAGGCCAAAAGGGAGCTGGCCGGCTTGCCCGTTGGCAAGTTCATTTTAGCGTCCATGGAAACGACAACGCTTCCGCCCAACACATACGACCTGATTGTGATCCAGTGGACCGCGATCTACCTCACCGACGACGACTTCGTGAAGTTCTTCAAGCACTGCCAACAGGCTTTGACACCGAACGGGTACATCTTTTTCAAGGAGAACTGCTCCACTGGTGACCGCTTCCTTGTGGATAAGGAGGACAGTAGCCTGACGCGGTCCGACATACACTACAAACGACTCTTCAATGAAAGCGGGGTCCGAGTGGTGAAAGAGGCGTTCCAGGAGGAGTGGCCAACAGACTTGTTCCCTGTGAAGATGTACGCGCTCAAGTAGGAGAGGGCAGCAGGTGCATTCGTTTACTCTTTTTCCTCTGCTCCGCTCACGTCGATCAGCCACCCCCCTTCCCCCTTTCTTTGAAGGGCTCGTGAATGTCGCCTTTTCATGAAACAGGGGAGGGGAGGGCGCGGCGTCGCGGAGCGAGATAAGATGAGGCCTGACATGAACGGCTGATCACGTATAAGAAACACACCCACACCCACACCCACAGAAGAAAACGGCAAGCGAAGAGCACCGTCACAGCTTAGCTTTTCCTTCTCCTATACGAAGTTGTCGGGGACGACAAGGCTGCAGGAGCGACTTGAATGCGCATGCGCACCTTGGCGCTTTCTCACACACGCGCATGAGTGAGGACGTGCCGTTGATGTGTCTTGCGTTTGCTTCCTGCGCTCTCA
Organism: Leishmania infantum JPCM5; assembly: GCF_000002875.2. Classification (NCBI taxonomy): domain Eukaryota; phylum Euglenozoa; class Kinetoplastea; order Trypanosomatida; family Trypanosomatidae; genus Leishmania; species Leishmania infantum. Next base: position 262,343 of record NC_009414.2, read on the forward strand.
ATGGGGGAGGGGGAGAGCCCGCGGCTGGCGTAGTTTTGTGCTTGTGGCGTCGTGCGGAGCGACGCCGCTGCCCGCAAAGTCCGCAAGCAAACCGAGAGCCTAGGAAGCGCCCCTTTTCCGCTCTCGCTGAATAGAGGCACCGCAGCAGTCGCGCAACAACGAAATCGGTGCAGGGACGGCGCAACGCCGGCAGAGTCTCCAAATTCGACAGCACATGTAAGCGGTTCTATCTTGCTTCCACCATCTTTTTCTCTTCACGCCGGTGCTGCACGCGATATCTTCTTCCTTTTCTCTTTGCGCATGGACACAGAACTTTCATTGCTGCCTTGTACTGTCACTGTAGACGGGCACGGTAGGTGGAACTAAAACTATTAGCACCCTATGAAATACGTGAACTTGTACGACCACTACTGTGGCCGCTGCGCCTTGCCGTGAAGAGCGCCACCAGAAGTGGACACAACTCTCCGAACACTTGCAGAGCTTCTGCTTGGATTTTCTCCCCCTCCCCCACAACACACACACACACACACACACATCCACACACACTGTTGCTAACGGATCGTGCTTATTTCCAATGTCTGCGGTGAGCGCCCGTCCGAGCCCATACCGGGATTGTCTTGGCAGTGTTGTCGTGGATGAGAACAGCAATGCGGAGGGACAGCTGTGCAGCATGGTCGACGCGATCATTGCAACGTCTACCCACGCGCTCCAGAAGGCCTCTAGCGACGTGAACAGCACCGACGCCGCGTTTTTGAAGGCGGCGTCGCTTTTCCAGGCCAATGGAATCCGCATTTCTCATGGCGAGCTCGGTGAGAATACTTCCAGCGCTGCAAGCCCTGCCGCTGTCGAGTCCGACCTGCGCACCCAGCTGGAGAACTGCCGCAACCTCCTCCGCACGGTCGACTGTGAGCGCCGCCGTTTGCGCAGTCAGTGCATCTACCTCCAGAAAGAGCATGAGCTTCGACGTGCAGAGATCCAGTCGATGCACCGCTACTCTACCGAATCGCATCAGCGCTCGCTGACGCTAGAGCGCCAGATTGCAGAGGAGCGCCAACACCGTAGGCGGCTGCAGAACGAGGTGGATGCTCAAACGCAGGAGGTCATGCGCCTTCGCCGTGTTCTCCGAGCCCTGCCAGACAACGTCTTGAGGTCCCTGAGTCCGCGTCATCCTGCCGACGGCGCTGCGGCGGACCTTGTGCTGACGCTGGCACCGGACCGGCGCTTTGAGGAGGCCTTTCGGGACAAAATGAACAGCATCGCGTACAAGCGACGCTATCACCAAGCAAGTGCAATGCATCAGGCGGCCCGCGAGCAGGTGGAGATGATGATGATGGAGCAGCAAGATCCCTTGCAGATTGCGGCGAGGTGGCCCTGCGTCGTTGAGGGCGTGTCCACCGTGGGCGCAACGTCGACGGAGCCAGTCGTGAAGAGGGAATGGCAGGGCTGCGGCAGTGGCGCCTCCAGCCTGTTCAAATTTCCGCCTCAAGGGATTGATGAATTGCGGCAGGCCGACGCGATAAATGCCACTGAAGCTGCGACGCTTGCGAACAGCGCACTCATGCACTCAGCGCTGGAATTTCCTTTCCAGCTACCCTTCACGACGGCCACCCCGAAAGACGCGTACATTAAATTTCTCATGTATCACTCCGCGTACGCGGAGCCGCTTACCCAGCTGCGCGAGCATGTGCTGAGGCTGAGCTCGCGCCTCAAGACAGCGCAGGACGCCGGGCTGCGCGCGCTATACAGCACGTTTACTCAGGTGCTGCATCTCCTCGGATCCGCCCCTGCACGGGCACCGTGGCGCTCTCTCTACGAGCGCGAGATCGAGAAAATGCAACGCGCGCACCGCGACCTGCTGTACGCTGTGATCGAACAGGCGAACATGGCAGCCACGCAGATACCGGAGCTTGAGCGCGCTGGCGGTGCGGCTACGGCGCTGCGCGAGCTTGCCGGTGGCGCTCCGCAGCGCCGGGACGTGGGCTGCAGCGCGCACGAACTGACCACGATGGAAAAGTACAGGGCTTCCCAGCTTAAGGAGCAGCTGGATCACCTCAAACTACACTCGCTCGAGGCGGAGGCCGCGGCACAGAAGGAAAAAGAGGAGATCGCCAAGCAGCGCTCCACTGCGCGTCAAGGCACCTTGCAGGCTCTGCAGTCCCTCAAGGCGCTCGCCAAGTGCGTTGTGGGGTCGGTGCGGGCTCACGGTGCCGCCGACGGTGCCGTGTATGACCCCTTCGCTCAACTGTTCGATCCCCTCACCGAGGAGGTGCTGGACGACCCGCGCCTCGCTACCAAGACGGCAGAGGCAACGGACTTGACCCTATCGTACGTGTGCCTGCTCGGCCGCAGCGGTGGCGGTGGCGGGCGAGGTAAAAGCGCACAGCGCCACCACGCGGACCTCGGGGCCGCACCTCTTTCGTCTTCGCCAACGTCGGGAACGGACGGCGTGCGAGAAGGCGCGCTCGCGAGCGTCATTGGCATTAGCCGCACCGCCTGTGGTGCCACCGCACCGTCGTGTTCTTCAAAGGCTCATTCTTCTCGGAGGCAATCGGCACCGCCAGCGGTGCCAGCGCTGCGCCACCGCACTCGCAGCAGCTCCTTGGGCTACTCAAGCCGTCGGCTCAGCTCGCCACAATTGCCACCCATGAAAAGCATCCCAGCCTTGTCGAGGGGGGCGACAGGCTTTCGCAAGCGCCGGAGCAGCGGCGCGGCTTCATCAACACACTCTCCTCGAGAAGGCGATCTTTCCTCGACAAAAGCGTTGGCCGCGCCCTCTCTTCAGAACACGGTGAACTCACCGAATGCCTGCGCCAAGGAGAGCGGCCCTAAGCCTCAGGCGACTGTCGCCGTCATCGAGCTCGGCTTCCGTGAAGGCGATGCTCAGCGGTAGCGATGGAAGGGGCATAAGACATGCTGCCGCGCGAAGCTGCACTTATGGGGATGTGCGTATCCGAGACATCTAGAATAATCCTCTCTCCATGCTTTCTCCTGACGGCACTAGATCATCTTTTTTTTTGTCTTTCTGACGTCACGTTTGCAACTCTTCACACCTGTTCCCTTTTTTTTCCGCCGATGCTCTTGAGCATTGCATTGGACGGAAAGGGATGTGCGTGACTGTCTGTGTGTGCGCGAGTGTCTACATAGGGGCCCTCTTTTTCTCTTTTTCTGTCCCACTTGCCCTCTCTCTTGCCCCCCTTCTCCTCCTCCCAGGGGGCTCTCTCCGACACACACACACACACACACACACGCAGAGACATGCTACAGGCGTACAGGTTTACCCTGCGTTGTTTTTCTCTTTGTGTCTCCACTCTTTTGCTGTTTTTCGTGGTCGCCGCCCACTTACTCTCCCTCTGTGGTGCTTTTCTTTTTCTTTCGCTCTTGCGTTGCCTGCCTGCTCTTCACGTCCTCTCTGCCAAGCCACGTATGCGCCCCTCCTCACGCATTCTCTCTCGTCTTCTACGCGCACATTCGACGAGGACACAGAAGGGGCGGATTCAGGTGACTGCCTCGACGCTTGCGGGCCTATGCACAGCTGTATGTGTGTGTGTGTGTGTTTGGCTCTTCGAGTCTCTCCGCGTCCCGCGCTCTCTCTCTGCTCGGTCTTTTTCCTTTTATAGCCTTCTCTCTCTCCCATTCACTTTTGTACTGTCTTCTTTACATCCTGACGCGCTCCGTCGGGCATCGCCTTTGAGCTGTGCGGGCTTTGATTTCTCTTCTTCCTTTTGCTTTCTGGTACGCTATCTGACTTCGTTTGACCCCCCTGCTGTTTCATCTCTGCCTGTGCCTGTGGGGCTCCACATGTCACTTCGTTAGTGCGCGATGCGCACATGCCCGCAACGGGAACAAAGGAGATGCACACGCGGAGTGCACCGCCGGAGAGCGACAGGGGCAAAAACAAAAAAAAGTGGCGTTGGACAGCTGAGGAGGAGGATGATTCATTTTCGAAGGTAGTGATGGGAGAGCTGCACTGAGGGTGCAAGGAGTCTTCTCTGCTTACTTTCCTTCACACCCGCTATTTTACTTTGACTAGACTCAACACGCGCTCACAAAGCAAAAAAAAAAGGAAAGCGCCATGCACCTCCCCTGCTCTCCCTACTCCACAGAAACACCCGCTCATACGCATCCACGTGCTAAGCGTGGTTTCACCGGTGTTTGGCTATTCCCTCGTTTTCTCCAAGTGTTGCTGCGATACGTTTTTCTTTCTCCTGTTAGCCTGGGCGTTGGATTATCTTGAAGTCATGACGACTATCTGTGTTCTTATTCGTCTTACGTGAGTCCATTCTCTGCCACAGTGCATTTCACTGAGCGCCTCTCGATAACCCCCCCAGGCCCTGCCACAGGCCCCCATCCGCGTCGTGCGATGCAGAGCGAGAGACACGCCAGTGCAGCAATGCGCCCGGCTCAGCCGTCGGAGCACCACCCCCCTGCCTCGAGCACCGCACACCCACCCGCGCCCCGCAGGTCGCCTCACAGCCGCTCCCCCACTATGCCGGGCGCCACCGGGTGCATTCTCTCCTCAGGGGTGGGTGGGTGGCTCCCCACACCCCCGTACGCAGTGCGAGGGCCGGGGGTGGGATTACACGCTCGAGCCACGCTGACGCTTCGCCTACCATATGCGTGGCGCAAGCCTGTGCACTGCCGCAGGTCGCTCCGCCGCAGCGCCATCCAGGGCCCGACCGCCGGCGTCAGTGGGGCGGTACATCGCCCTGACCTCCCCACGTGGCAGGTGCTTCACCGCGCCACCACCACAGGCGGCTCGGCATTGGGCAGGGGGAGAGACGAAGGAGGGGCTGCGTGGCCTCCCCAGACAGAGTGGGGGCACTGGGTCCTGAGATGCCACGCGCTGCGGCATCACCCCGCCCCCCCCTGTCATCCGGGTGACGGGTGCCAGATGGGAAAGCAAAGCAACAAAAGGAAGTACACTGTACACCTAACGGGTTGATGAATTTCGATGAAGGTGATGACGTTACTCTACGTTTGCGTTTTTCCTCGTTTCCGGGCTCAAGGCCGCAATGGTCGCTCCGTTTTTCGTTTCTGCCTTTCTCTCTCTGTTCGTCCCTCCCATGACACCCGGCCCCCTCCCCCCTCCCGCCTCGCTGTGGAGGCGGGCCTCCAAACCGCCGATTCCCGAGTTCGCTTCCTCAGCGAAAAAAAGCAAAACTCTCTCTCCATAAATACAGTACCCCAAATGTCTGTGGGATCTCCGCGGGCACCCGCGTGAAACGAGATCCCCAAATTCCGGTATGAGCGGTGGACGCCCCTCCCCCCTCCCCTCACTGGCTCCAGATTCACGTTTCTCTCGTCCGCCGTGTGCCCTTTTCCACCCCTCATTTCGGCTGCGGCCTCTCCGAACAAAAAAATATTCTCTCCTTTTGGTCGCCTGAGTCATGGGCTCTCCTCTATCTCGCCTCTCTTCCCGTGGCCCTCATACTCATCCCTGATGCCCGCTGCTCCACTGTTTTCCGCGTGTCTGTTTTTTCCCCTCCATATCTGCACCCTTTCGCCGCCCTAGCGATGCCGCCCCTTCCTTCCCTCTCCCTTCACCCGCTCTGCAGCACGCGGCAAGACATACAGGCCCGCGCTACGCACGGAAGAGATACAGCCGCAGTACACAGCCATGAATGATAGGAGTCGGGTGGGTGAGAAGCTGAGGGGCTGTGCTGTTTTTGCCTCCTTATCCAAAGAGACAAGCTGCGCGTGTAAATGCGTGGGCCGTGTGTGTGTGTGCGCTGAAGCTGATGTACGCGGCATCTTTTCGCCCTTTAACGAGGGCTGTCCTTTTCTTCGCTCCTCCTCCTGCCGGTTTCTTCTAGCTTGCGCGGGGCGACCGAAACGCACATGAGGTGACTCTTTCGTACGACGCCGACATCAGCATATATATGTGTGTGCCCGATGCCTGCTGTGACCTGCTTCTGCGTTTCTCCACCGCACGCCTACACTCTTCCCTGCCCGTTTTTGTCCGTCTATTTTCCGCCCATACGCACCCTCAATGCTGCGCTTGCTCTGTGTATGCTGCTGAGTCGAGCTGGCGCGCCACAGCTTGTGGTGCCTGCACTTCATCTGCTGTACGTACGTTGGCCATTACTTACATCTAAGTACATGCATATCCCTACACACACACGCATACACAAACATTTTTGCACGTTTCCCCTCCTGCTCTTTTCATCGCAAGGAGAATTCAGCCATGTCGAACAGCAGCAGCGTTTCCGTGGCAGCTCAGGCGGAGCTGATGGAGAAGGAGAAAACGGTGGCAGAGCATCAGCAGCGCCTGGCGTCTCTGCGTGACACGATCAAGACGATGGCGACACGTCAGGTCACCTTGAAGCGCACGGAGCGCCGCTGCCAGATCACTGTAGGGGAGCTCACGAAGCTCAAGCCGGATCACGTGGTGTACCAGGGCCTTGGCCGCGCCTTTATGCGCGCCCCCGTCAACAAGCTGATCGACTTGAACAACGAAGAGATTGAGCGCTGCGAGGCCGAGGAAAATCGCCTGTCGACCGAGAAGCAGCGTACCTCGGAGCTGGTCATCAAGGAGGAGGGCGAGCTGCGACGCGCTGTGGAGGAGTTCCGTGCAGCGCTGATGGTGGTGCAGGCAGCGCAGTCTCGCAGCCAGCAGAGCGCTTGAGTGAATCATGAAGCCGACACTCAATTTAGGGCTAAGTGGTGCGCATGCGTACACGCACTAGAGCGCACACTCCTATACACCCTCACCCGCACACACACGGAGACGCAGTCACGGTTTGAGCCAGGGAAAAGGGTCGAGGTGCTCGCGGCCCTTTCCTGCACGTGAAGCTGCGGTGGCGCATCAGCCGAGACGATGGTTGCGCGCGTCTGTGTCTTTTTTTTTTCGCGCGTTTTTGTGCGCGTGTGTGGACGTTGTTGAGGCTGGAGATGAGTGCTGGAGCAAACACACGCGCCGTCAACATCAGAAGCGTAAATGTATGCGTGCATTTGCCTGAGTGGTATTAAGACCCAAACACACAAGCGGCAGCATAGCGTAGCTGGGCAGTCGCGCACTCGAGCAGCCGTTCTCCGTTTCTCTCTCCTCTCCCAGGCGTTGGCGCTACTGGCCGCCATCGAGTGTGTATGGTGAGGTGAGGTAGTGATGAGAGAAGAAAGCAGAAGAGTCGCGGCGTACCTGTGCCAGGTGTGAGGCAGCACATGCTCCTTAATCTTTGAGAAGTCGGAGCGCTTCGGAGTGATGGCTCTGGTGTGCATGTAAGCGCAGTTTCACGGCACGCGTACGTCACGTTACGCGACCTGCCTCATTAGAGACGCCCCAGACCTCCGTTTCAAACATTTGTGCCGTCTATCTGTTGTGTCTTCCCTCATCTCACCTTCTCATTTTTTTTTTTGTGCGTGCGTGCTCTGTCTGCCACGTGGACAGCATCTGCTTGCACATAAGAGCGGTGCTGCACCGTTTGTTTTTTGTGGTGGTTGGGGGCACGTCGCTCTCTCAAACTCTGCCCGTCCTTTGCGCACACAAGCAGAAATAGGCTGACGCACTAAAGGACTAGTATCAAAGCTGCGTTCATGTGGCGCCGTGCGCCAGTTTTGCGGAAACGCAAGGTGCCGCCGCTGGGGTACAGCAAGAACGACTTTTTTCGGAAGGTTCGCAGCCCCGGTGCTAGTAAACCATGGCGCGACAGAGCTGCAGCCACGGGTGGTAGCATCGAGGTAACATCCAACGTCGATGTGGTCGATGAGGATGGGAGCACGATCATGGGAAGTCTTACCACCTCTGGCCCTCTCGGCATGCGCAGCCCCCACATGCCACCGTCGGCTGCGAAGGCGGCCCTTGCCGATGCCCAGCAGCAGCCTTCCTGGGGCGGCGGGCCAGCCGCAGCTGCTCGGGCAAACCATTGCTTCGGTGCTCCGCTGCTTCGCTCGCTTGACGGGCCCACGACCACAGGTGGCGTTCACGATGACGCCTCCACAGCGCTTGCTGGTGCTGCTGCATCAGTGGCGTTGCTCGCGGCTCCTTATGGTGAGGACGCCGGTGTCCCTCGTGCAGCGCTGCCATCGTCTTCGCCTTCTTCGGCTGGGGTCTCTCGGCTGCAGGCTGGAACGCCGATAGCCACCGTTCCATTTGGGAAATCGCTTCAGCTGAACGTGGAGGAGGTGGACACGTACCCGTCGTCAGAGCCTGTGCCACTTCAACTGCAGGGCCTAAAGCGCCGCTCCAGGAAAGCGGTGGCCGACTCCATCCTGCTGCCCCGACACATCAACAGGCTCTTCCACAAGATCATGGGATGGTCGGAGGAGCTGGTTGACCTCGAGGCGGAGAAGGACTCGCTCTCGCAGGAGCAGACGGGTGCGTCCGAGCCGCGAGGCGCAAGGCCGAGCGCGTTACGCAAAAAGGCGGAAAATTTGACGGACAAGATGAAGTACGGCGTTCTCCTCGACGCATACGAAAAGGATCGGTTTGCCATCGAGCATCAGCTGGAGATTGCCGGCGAGAAGATGGAGCGCAAGATGCTGGGATGGGAGGGGATGCATGTCCTGGACCAGGACGCTGCTGCGGAGATGGCGCACGTGCTGGAGAACAAGACATCCATCGTCATGGAGGCTCCTTCGTCGTTTCACGTTCCAGTGCCTGGCCGCGACTGCTGCCCAGGGTGTGGGGCGCTTTTGCAGAACCTTAGTGAGGACGCCTTCGGCTACGTTCGGCCGGGCGAGATCGAAAAGTACGTGGCTCAGCGGAACGAGAAGGCGCAGCTCCGCCATGAATACGCGGCTCGCATGGCAGAGCTGCAGGCGCACTGGGCGAAGCACGGCCGTCATGTCGGAGAGGAGTGGCTGGACTTCATGACGCAGGAGGAGTTTGATGCCTTTTACCGTGACACGCCGCGCCCCTTCACCTGCCACCGTTGCCACGCCTTGGAAAACCTGGGCGTGGAGGGGCGTCGCAAGGTTTGGTCTGCCCCGGACTTCACGGACCAGCTCCGCGCCCTCAAGGAAAAGAAGTGCGTGGTCGTCTTGGTCGTGGATATCACGGACTTTCCGGGCTCGATGGTGTACGATTTGCCCGGCCTGATCAGCATGAATAATTCAGTCATTATCGCAGTGAATAAGATGGACTGCATCCGGAATCGCTCTTTCAACTACGCCAGCAAGGATCGCAGCGTTGCAGCGTGCTTGGTGTCCGAGAGCTACGTGCGCCGTTGGGTGATGGACATTGCGGTGCAATTTGGACTACCGCAGCATCAAATCAAAAAAGTGGTACCTCTGTCTGCAAAGCGGGGCTGGGGCATCACGCACTTGATCAGCGCCATCGAGGACGCGGCCAATTTGAACCTGCGTCGCCCCCACAAGCCTCTGCCCACCTACTTTGTCGGCGTGGCAAACGTGGGCAAGTCTTCTGTGATTAATGCCATGGCGCACGCCCTTTACGTGCCGCAACCCCCCCACCCGGAGAGCCGAAAAGTGTACTACACAAAGACCGACGCACAGGGGAAGAATGCTGTCTTTTGGCGTTGGTACACTCCCCCTAACGTGAATCAAGCAGAGATGCTCGACATACGGGGCCGCCACGACAAGAAGGCGTCTAAGCTGATGACGGTATCTTCCCTACCCGGCACCACAGTTGCCGTTAACGCTGTTCGCCTCTCTCTCGGACCCACAGCGCATACCGCAAAGCAGGAGCGTCAGCGACTTTCGGAGGGCGCGACCGCGCCTGGGAAAGCGGACGACGTCGCCGGGACACAGACCTACATCTACGACACACCAGGGCTCCTCCCTCACTGGCACCAGCGTTCTCTTCTCACCCTGCTGCAGATGCGCCGCACGCTTATTCGAAAGTTTCGCAACCCACAGTGCTTTCTCCTGCTGCCGGGACATACACTGTTCCTTGGCGGCCTCGCCGCTGTCGATGTTGTGCGCGGCCCGCCGCGAGGGCTGCTCTTTCTTGTCTACACATCTCAGAAGGTGCGGAATGCTATTGTGAATACAGTGCAATCCGATGCGTTCTGGCGAGAGCAGCTGGGCAAGGCGCTGGACCCTCCCGGCTCGTATGAGCAGCTGCTTCCGCTGGACGATCTCAGCACCGCAGCCGGCCGGCCTCGTCTCTCCGAGACAAGGAGCTACCTCTTCGAGTGCTACGGGCGTCATCGGCGGCGCCCCAAGGCTGATCTGTACGTGTGCGGTCTCGGCTGGACTTCGTTCTGCGTCAGTGAGCCCGCGGACGTTGTCTTGCGCGTGCGCACGTTACCCGGGGTTGTCCACGGCGTGCGCGAGCCGCTACGCTTCAAAGACCTTCGTGCACGACGGGCGTGGCCAAGGCTGAAGCGACGCTTTACCGCCAAAGGGATCGAAGATATGGAGAGCGACGTCGATAGAGACTCCATCAATACTGTGGTGCGCCTCATATCAGCACCAGTGGCGCCAGCACCCGCTGCATCTGCGGACGAGCCTCCCGAAGCAAGCGTGCGCACGGTTGAGCGGGTGGCGCATCCCCGCCATCACTCCGCTTCGTCCGCCCCCTTTGCGGCTTTGAAGGAAGACCTGCACGCCGTCGGGAAGCTGTAGCACTTCCCTCCTCGATATCGGCCATGTGCACGCCCTTCCATACAGTGGCCCTTGTACAAGCTGCTGTTTCGCCTTACAGACAGGAGCAGCCGCGGCAACTGAAGAGTCCGACGACGGCGTGGCACCCTGCGGTGCCCCTGGTTGAGGGCTGCAAGGACACACACACCAGGGGGAGGTATGCATGTCTGTCAAGTACTTTTCTCAACCCCCTTTTCCCGCCTTAGCTGCCCCCTTTCCTTCACACACACAGACGTACGCTCGTATCTACCTTTCGTAAGGCGATTCAACAACATTAAAGCTGCCGTAGACATGCAAACTCGATCGTGGCGGCTCAATCGATGCTGCCGCCGCGACACCTCGCTGTCAACAGTTGCCATATCTAAAGCAGCAGCCCCCCCCCCCTCGGTCACCCATCCGACACAGACATGCACCTACACGCGTGGGCCTAAACTCAGCACGACTCAAGGTACGCGCGAGTTTCTCTTCATGGGTCCTTCAACATGTACCGGAATGGCCTCTGTTCCCATATCTTCTTCGCTGTGCCACGCGCACGTCCTTCAGCTCGCTCTCTCCCTCCTTCCCGTGCACTTGACCTTTCGCCGTTCTTCTCCCTGCCTCCCCTCCGCCCTCTACCTCTGCAGCTAAGTTAACCGCGATTCACCAAACCCTCACCTCTCGCTTCACACACTTGCTTCTCTCCTTATACGGTCTGTCCGCTGCTTTCCGCGTCATCCCCCTTCGCTAGCTCTTCGCCGTACATCCCCCCTACATCACCCTCTCTCGCAATCATGGGGTTCGAGGCTCTCCGCGGCCGCATGGATGTGGCGCTGAGTATGCTGTGCTCGTGCATCGTGTTCATGTTCCTCGTGACGTCTGCGCCGATCTCGCAGTTCCGCGGCAGGGGCATCAACGCTAGCGCCACTGGCGGCGCAAGCAAGTTGTCGTGCGTGACCGTGTGGGGCCTGAAGAATGACTGCAACGCCAACAACTACGACTACCGCCCGACGAGCATAGGATGCGCACGCTCGAAGCAGCTGTTCCAGGTGTCGGAGGCGTTCTACATTCTCGCCGTTATTGTGTCGTTCCTGTCGTGCCTGATGAGCGGGCTGTACTTCATGGGCATCAAGGCAAAGGTGCTGCTGGTCCTGCTTGCCGTCCTTGAGGTTATGTTTGCGCTGATCCCATGGGTGTGCATGACGGCGGTGTGGTACGGCAACTACTGCGGCGGGTCGACCGTGAAGATCAACACGTCGAGCGGCAAGGCGGACGGCGTGCCGCACGGCTCTGTGCTGCGTGAGTCGTTCAAGGTCAGCGCTGGCTACGGTCTGACGGTTGCGGCATGGTGCACCCAGGTGATTGGCCTGGTGCTGCTGATTATAATGTGAAAGAAAATATCTTCGTCCAGGCTAGAGGAAGTGGGGAAGAGGTGTGACGCTTCCGTGATGCGCAATCGGCATGTGTGAGTGCGTGTATGCGTCTTTAGGCTTGATGACGCGAGGTATGGGACGCGAATGATGGGCTGAGATAGCATAACGTGGCAGACACACACACACCAGTTGCAGACTTACTCATGCGCTCGATCGTACGCACACATGATTCTTCTGTGTTCTCTTTCTCTCTTCGTTGCTTGCTACAGGTACACAAGCACTCATATACAGGGGTGCGCTCACATTGAAGTGCACGCACACACGCTGATGTAGCGCTCTTTCCCTTGTTTTGTTGTATGTGATTGCTTTCCGCTGTGCTGGTGTATGTGTCGGATGTGTAACCATGACTGTGACTATTCTCTTCTTTATTATTGTCGTTCCTTCACCCACTAAGAAAACGAATTGATTTCTTTGTTAGGTTTGTAAAGTTCCCCTCTCTCTTCGCCTCCCTCTCTCTCCTCCAATTTCTCCTACTTCCTTCAGGAGGCACCGAGCAGCGACTCAGGAGGGAGCGAAAGCGAGTTGTTCAACCGCGCGAAAACGAAAATACAACTTACTATAACCTTTGCTTGATTGTCCATGGCATGGGGTACCTCTCTGCCTCTGTTTCGCGCGAGAGAGGCGTGCAAGAGTTCAAAGGCTGCTGCACGTGCTGTTAGCCAGAAATCCGTGCGTTGCAGCACTACCCCCTCCTTCCTAACTCTCAGGCATCACCACGGGCGCGCCTCACAGACGTTGGATTTGATCTGTACTCGTCTTCTCTGTTCTCCCGCTTTCTTTGTCACGTTTTGCTTCGCCCTCGCTTTCTGCCCACTGTTGCCCGCACGGTCGTGCGCGTGTGGCACTCTCCTGCCCCCCCCTCTCTCTCCAACGACCTCTCTTGTCCTGCTGTGTTACTCATCATCGTGTCTTGTTCGCAGAGCGTATGTGTGGAAGGGAGAGACAGAGGCACCGATTCTTCGACTTGTGCAACTTTTTTTTTGTTGTGCTCTGGTTGCTCATACCTCGGTCCTTTTCCTTTTTCTTTTCGCGCTCTGACCTCCCCCCATCCCCTTCCTCTCATGTCTCTCGCTGTGTGTGTGTTGGAAAAGGTGGGCCGCAGAAGCTCGAGCGCGGGAAAAAGAATTCGGGAGCTCGAAAAGGGGAGTGGAGAGGCGGGGGTGCGGTGGGGAAGCAAAAGCATCAAAAGAAATGAAGGGAAACTCAAAGCCAAACAAAAACAAAAAAAGCAAGCAAGTGTCTGCGCTTCTTCTCTGCCTGTATGCCATGTTTGTTTACAGCTCATTGCGCCTTCGGCTGCGCACGTTCGTTTTCATCATTTTTTTTTCGGTGCCTCCGGTGCGTTGGCTTGAAGCATCCTTGCCTCCGCCTTACGTGGAAGAAGTTGTGGTCGCAAATACTCAACATACACGCATAAACACACAGTTATGCACGGAGACGAGGTTCAGAGTGTGTAAAAAGATGAATTTACTTCATGCTGTGAGAGAAGGCAAGAAAAAACGTTTTTGGGCGGCTGGCCACGGAATGCACAGCTGAAGAGAGGAGAGAAAATAGGACAAGGACGACGAATGGAGAACAGGCCTGCACATGAACGTAAAAAAAAAGTAGGAAGTGATTCAATGCTCCCCCTAAAAAAAACGAAAAAAAAACAGAAGAGAGGCGTTATAATCAAGGTGGAGGCGGCAATGCTGCCTCCTCCTTGGCTACTCTGCTTTCTGCTTTCTTGCGTTGATGTGAATTTTGCGTGTATCACACCTTCTTCATTCTGCCGATTACCCCCGATTTCTGCTCCTGTTCGCTCTCTTTTCTCTCCCCACCCCGCCTTTTCCTCTCCTTTCAATAGCCATATGTGGTGCTATATGCTCGTGCTTTATTTTTTTTTCTATTTGCTCCCCTCTCTTTTTTTTGCTGAGCGCTAGTAATCCCCTCTCCCTCTTTCAGGCTTCGCTCGCTCTCTCTTCATTGCCTGGGTAGCAAACATACACACACACACACACACACACACACGCGTAAACAGACGTGTGCGTGTGTGCTACCCGAATTTTTTTTTCGCTTGTCATCGTCATTTGCTCTTCAGATGGGGGTAGGGAAGGGACAAGACGGCCACATGAGCATGTCTGCTTGCTTGTTTCCGCTCGAAGAAGCTGCACCTCCCTCTTCCCGCCGCCGACTTCTTTTCCACTTACTGAAGACGAAGGCGCACGCATACTCAAACACGGAACCCTCTCCCCTGCAAAATGAAGAATGGACGACGTAGAACGAAAGAAAACGGAAAAGGAGCGAATCGGGTGATTCATGCCATAAGTCAGATCGAAAAGAGTAACATGCAAGCACATAAATGCCCTCCCCACTTTTCCCCTCCCCCCGTTCGCGCAACTGCTGTGTCGCGAGATAGGGGAAAAAGGGGTGGGCTCGAGGTCGTAGAAAACAAACAAGAACGAAGAAGTGTGCGTGTTCCCTCAAACCAGATAGTTTCCTGTGACTCCCCTTGTGCCCCTCACTCATATGATCAGGTGGTGGTGGTGGCGGTGGGGGCGCAGGGCACAGTGCCCCGTAGCCGCCGCGTCTTGTGTCCAAGACACGCACGTTTTGCGTGCCGCCCACCCCTGTTGTGTGCCTTTATGCAGCAGTGGCGTCTTTGTTTCTCAAAAGATATGTCTGCGCGCCTGGCTACAGCGCCCACCTCACTTCTGCTGCGGGCCTTTGTGTGCTTCTGCATGGTGTCCCTTCCTCTACTTGGACTCCGTCCCCCCGTTACTGCCTTCTCTTTTGCCCTTTCTCCCACTCCGCGCCAGCTCTGTTACCGCCCCGTCACATGCTTGCATGCAGCCTTGACAGTGAAGTGTCCTTTTCTACCAAAAATTCAAGAGAGGTCCGTGTAACTGCTCTTTGCCCTCCCCCTTCCTGTCTTCTTTGTTTTTTCTCTCGTCTCGCGCAGTATCTCGCAGAGAGCACTCGAACTCCACGTTCTTTTTCCTTTTTTTCTTTCCTCTTCACTCTCCGTCGGCAATCATGGCGAACAAGAAGTCCTTCTACAACCAGGAGTACAGCAAGCACGTCGGTGCAGTGATCTTATTCATCGTCTCCTTCGTGACGGCGACCTTTACGGTCTGCGGCACCCCTCTGGGTATGCTGATGATCCGCTCGTGGGGAGAGGACCTTTCGGGCTCTAGTGCTGAACTGGAGCTCAATCCGTGCTTCACGCTGTGGGGTTTGCACAGCGACTGCTCGAAGCCTGATTACTCGCTTCGCATCACGGACTCGCCCATTGTCAACTGCTCTGACATGCATGTCCGCTTCGAGGCGGCTGAGGCGTTCAGCATTTTGGCCATCTTCTCTCTTGTTGGTCTCTTCGGCGCGTCCTGGTACATGATCTGCGGCTCCAAGATCAAGAAGGCTGTGATGTTGCTCGCCGTCTTCGCCATCGGCTCCACGACTGTGCCATGGGCGATTGTTACCGCGTTCTACTACACTCCCTTCTGCGGCCTAGATTTCCTGACCAACACGCATACCCGCTTCGGCGCCGGCTACGCGCTGCTGGTTACCTCGTTCGTGCTGCAGATTGTCGGCCTCATCCTGTTCGTCATCTTTGAGCCGGACACCTCGAAGAAGAGGCCGGAGGAGAACGAGAAGCGCGCCGCGTCTGAAGTCTGGTCCAGCACCGCGTCTGCGTTGCGCTAAAGCGAGTGAGCGAAGGGGAGAGAAGGATAGCGCGCTCGAGGAGAAAGGATGCCATGCTTTCACGCGCAGACAGACATGCATCGGTAGTCGTCTTCACCGCTTTTTGTGGCGGTCTGTGCGCGCGTATGTGTGTGTGTTTGTGTCATTGTCGCATCCCTCATCAGCCTCTTTCCACAGCCCTCACCCCCACCCCCTTGATGACGCTGCTCGGACGCGAGAGACGGCGTGAATGGAGAGGGGTGGCGGTGGCTCTGAAGAAGGCGAAGTAACACACGCTCACACAGGTGCATACAGCTCCGTCCCCTAAAGGGGCGCGGATGCGCGAAGGCAGGTTAACGCGCGCGATACTATGTGCAGTGGGGCGGAGCGACTCCAGCACCTTTACCTGAGGAGAGAAAAAGAGGACAAGGTGGTGAGATGAAATATGGCAGTGTGTACGGATGCTCATGTGTGCGCTTCCTCTCGATGCGCTCACTCACACGGGCACCATGCCCAGAAAAGAGTACAAGTACTCGAGCAGTGGCGGATGCAGGGCGCGCCGACTAGGTAGGGTGGATAGACCAGAGAGAGGTAAAAAGATGGGGGATGGGATGGGGTAGGGTGGGATGAGAGGAGCTGTGCCCTTTCCTGTAGCTCGTACTTGACGAAAGCTGTCGCTCACTCTCGCTTGTGTTTGCGCGCTTTCTATCCATCCACGGCCTGCTTCTTCGAGGAAACCTGCGCTCCGTTTCGAGTGCGGTGCTTTAACCCTCTTACATCCTTTTTTTTTGCTGTTTGCTTCTGCTCTCGGTTAGAGGCAACAGCCGTGCATCACACACACACACACACGACAAGTGCGCACACAGACAGAAAGCATCGCCCCCGCTGATTTCGCGACACGCTGGCCTAGTGGCCGCTGCTCAAATCTTGCCCGCTCCTTTTTTTTGTTTCTTCTCTGTGTTCACGGCTGCACGTTGGTGGTCACTTCTAAAATGCATTATATGTTGTTAGTGGGTGATGCGCTAATCTGTGCGTGTGCTTCTGGTTCCTGTTTCCCTCCCACTTCTCGCGTTTTCATTGCGTGCGGCGACATTGCACACCCCTCCCTCCCCCTACCTCCGTACCACCACTGCCACTTTCTCCTCTCCGCCTCTTTCCATTTCTTCCGTTCTTAGTCTTGCGCGCTTGTTTTCCCAGGCGCCCTTCCTCTCTCCCCCGCTTTCCATCTATATGGTGTTTTGTTCTTTGTACGTGTAGTGTAACGTAGCTTGAAAAGAAAAAGAAACCAAGAGTAATAAGGACAGCAAGAGTGGACACGCGCAAGTGATGATGGGATAGTTTGTCATCTTCCGTTGGTCTGTGTGCGGTTGGTCATGTGAGATGGCCGTATTCTTATCCGCTCTCTCCCTCTCTCCACGGCCCACTCTCTACTCTCCTTTCCTCCAACAAAGTCATCTCATACGAAGAAGAGATGAGGGGAAGGTAGTGAGGGTGCGTAGTGGTGTGGCGGAGTAGTTGAGTAACTGGCACTGCGGGCGGGGCAGGGAGGACAAGCTCCCCATGCCTACACACGCACGCAGACTCAGACGCCGAGCAGAGCCGTTCCAATGCCCCCGTGCGTGTGTGCGCTAAGTTGAAAAAGCATAATAAAACGAGTGATCGGAACGGGGACGATATGACAACGAGCAGCGTCGCACACGCGCGAAGACCAGAAAGCAGAGGTCCGCTGGCGTTACAGAGTAGTGGTGATGGCGAAAACACCATGAGCTGATAACGTCTCCCACTCAAGATGAGATGAGGAGCGGGAGGACAGGAAAGAGGAAGCCTGAAAAAAAGCGAAACACAGAATGAGGTGGCGCATGGCGAGGGAAGAAAGATGCGAAGCGTTGTGAAAGCCAAGGAGGAGGCGAGCAATCAAGCGTTCCCGATACAGAAGCGAGGAGGAGGAAAGCAGCCGGTGGGAGAGAGGGGGGGGGAAGCTGAGCGGAGCTCACAGGGAAGAAAGCGGAGGTATGGATGGCGAGAAGGGCTCCCCAGTCCTTGCTTCCTACCGCCGCCGTCTTCCTCCATCACCGCTACCTCCGTGCTCTATCCCTCTCTGCATTTTCTACTTTGCTCAATGTTTTCCTCTTTCACGTAACCCGCACCCCCAACCCTGTCTTAGCCACGATTCCCGTCCTCTCTTTTTAAAGTTTCTTCTCAGTCTTTGTTTTTTTTTTTCTGTCCCTCTTGCTTCTCCGTTCTATATAAAGGCGAAAAAAACGAGGAGGTCTACGCACGGCCATAGACGGGCCCCTCCACCACTCCCCCTATCGGTACCTCCACCGGGCCACTGCGTACGGCAAACAATTCGTAGGAATCAGAAAAGAAAACGCTCTTCCATGAAAGCAAGCAGAAGCAGCACGGCGTCCGAGTCCGCACTACCGAGACGGGTTCCGGTGTGCACATGCGAATCTGTATTTGCGTGCACGTGTAAACCAGAACCCTTTGTTCTGCGTATGCGTCTCTCTCGTTTTCGCGCTTGTGAACGGGTCAGGGGGAAGAGGCGCGTACGAAAAGGGCAGAGCTGCAGCCTGCGCGTCTGTTGTGTGCACTCACGCCACCGCTGCTGTGACGGAACAGGGGGCGAGTGTGGCTCGTTGCTTCCTTCCCTTCTGCCCCCTTGCAAAAAGCAAAGTGGAGGCGAGCGAGACAAGGTATCGTTTGTCTCTCCCTCAGCAGCTCGCAGGGGGAGGGAGAGAGGGGGCCAGAAATGTTTGCAGCGGTCGTCCGCACGCGCCGCTGTTGCCTCTCCCACCGCAGCGCTGTTCCATATTTTTCGAGGTTTCGTCATTCCTCTTTTACCGTTCCCTCGACTGCCTCTCTCGCTCTCCCTCTCTCCCACACCTGCACTTGCTTGCGCACATGTGTCTGCATGCTGCTACACCGGCGTTAACCGTGTCCTGCACATTTTCTTTTTTTTTTTCGCATCCCTTCCTTCGGATTGTCGTCTACGTGTCTCCTTCCTCGTGCCTCGCCGCTCTGTGCGACTCCGCAGAAGCTGCACAGGAAGTCCATTGCATCCACGTACAAACAAGCCCGCAAGCATCTTGTTTCCGTTATACTGTGATTCGTCATTACAGTTGTATCTTCACCGACCTCCCCGCCGCGCCTGTCTTTTTCCCTTCTTCAACTGCCCTTTCCTACCGTCTTCGACCATGTCCGCGCTTCCGCAGCTCTACATTCAGTGCAACCCGCTCCTCGACGTGTCTGCCCCTGTCGATGACGCGTTCTTAGAGAAGTACAAGGTGCAGAAGACGTCTGCCTGTCTGATGGAGGAGATCCATAAGGGCATCTTCGAGGAGCTAGAGCAGCACCCCAACGTGACCTACGTCCCCGGCGGCTCTGGCCTCAACACCGCCCGCGTGGCGCAGTGGATCGCGCAGGCCCCCAAGAGCAGCTTCGTCAACTACGTTGGCTGCGCCTCGGACGACAAGTACGGCAAAATACTCAAGGAAGCCGCGGAGAAGGACGGTGTGAACATGCACCTTGAGTACACAACAAAGGCTCCCACCGGCTCGTGCGCCGTGTGCATCTCAGGCAAGGATCGCTCGCTGGTGGCGAACTTGTCCGCAGCGAATTTGCTCTCCGCGGATCACATGCACAGCAGCGATGTCGTTGAGACGCTGAAGGGCTGCCAGCTCTACTACCTCACCGGCTTCACGCTGACGATCGACGTGAACTACGTGCTTCAGGTGGCGGAGGCGGCCCGTGCATCGGGTGGGCAGTTCATGATGAACCTCTCCGCCCCCTTCGTGCTGCAGTACTTCACGGAGAGCTTCAACAAGGCCGCGCCGTACCTCGACGTCATCTTTGGTAACGAGGTCGAGGCTAAGGCACTTGCGGACGCCATGAAGTGGAACCCCGCCAGCACCCACGAGTTGGCTAAAAAGGCAGCGATGGAGCTGCCGTACAGCGGCACTCGCGACCGCCTCGTCGTCTTCACGCAGGGCAGCCAACCGACGGTGTACGCCACCCGCAGTGGCAAGACCGGCTCAGTCACGGTGCAGCCCATCGCGCAGGACAGCATTGTGGACCTGAACGGCGCCGGTGACGCCTTCGTTGGCGGCTTCCTTGCCGCGTACGCAATGAGCTGCAGCATCGAGCGGTGCTGCGAGGTGGGCAATTACGCCGCCGGTGTCATCATCCAGCACAACGGCTGCACCTATCCCGAGAAGCCGTCCATCTCTCCGTGAATGTGAGGGGCATCGTTTTATCTGGAGCTAAGAGGGAGCGGCGAGGCCCCTGCGGTGCACATCCACACATCGCAGCATATGCCGAGCCTTCCCTTGCTTCACTTGCGCTTTTGTTTGTGGCCCTCTCGTCTGCCACGAAACACCTCCTCCGCTCCCCCCTCCCTTCGCGCCTTTGTGGAGTGGCACAGGGCATAACAGTCAGATCGCAAAGGTCGGCTGCTAAGCTAAAAGGAATAGGCCGAATAATGGAGTATACACCGAAGGAAAACGGTGTGTGTGTGTGACTCTTTCCTGACTCTCCGCCTTCTCTCACTTCCGCCGTCGATCAGCGCATACTACGGTGTGCCGCCACAGCCACGCACCAAACTCACGTACACACTCATGCACGCACATGCGAAGTGACACGGTTCTTTCCACGCGCATGGTGTTCATGCGGCCTGCTTTACCCCCTTCCCTCTACCCCTTCTCGCACAGGAGCGTCTGTAGATGCCACGGAGTGCGTGGTGGTACGCCCGCCGAGCAGTAGCTTGCGGTTGAGGGCCTTGGCTGCGCATCTGTTTTCTTTGTTTGTCGAAGTAGTGTAGTTGGGCCGGGGCGCCCACGTGTGCGTGTGCCCGTGAATGAAAGCGCTAATGGACAAGGTGTCGCCGCCATTTTCTTTTGTGACTCTCTCACGTGCATTCGTGTACCTGCCCACTTGAAGTCCCTTAGAGAGGCAACGGTCAAGTTGACGACCCACACTAAAGCACACGTAGACACCTACATCTGTGCCAATAGGACGGCTGAAACCGGAGAGAGTGGGAACGGGTGAGCCTATTTTTCATTTTTAGCAATGTGCGTCTATTCTCTGCCACAGTGCATTTCACTGAGCGCCTCTCGATAACCCCCCCCAGGCCCTGCCACAGGCCCCCATCCGCGTCGTGCGATGCAGAGCGAGAGACACGCCAGTGCAGCAATGCGCCCGGCTCAGCCGTCGGAGCACCACCCCCCTGCCTCGAGCACCGCACACCCACCCGCGCCCCGCAGGTCGCCTCACAGCCGCTCCCCCACTATGCCGGGCGCCACCGGGTGCATTCTCTCCTCAGGGGTGGGTGGGTGGCTCCCCACACCCCCGTACGCAGTGCGAGGGCCGGGGGTGGGATTACACGCTCGAGCCACGCTGACGCTTCGCCTACCATATGGGTGGCGCAAGCCTGTGCACTGCCGCAGGTCGCTCCGCCGCAGCGCCATCCAGGGCCCGACCGCCGGCGTCAGTGGGGCGGTACATCGCTCTGACCTCCCCACGTGGCAGGTGCTTCACCGCGCCACCACCACAGGCGGCTCGGCATTGGGCAGGGGGAGAGACGAAGGAGGGGCTGCGTGGCCTCCCCAGACAGAGTGGGGGCACTGGGCCCTGAGATGCCACGCGCTGCGGCATCACCCCCTGTCATCCGGGTGAGGACTACTGAGTCTAGCAAGCAACAAAAAAGACACGCATGCGGTGGGAAGGTGGCTGCTTCGCGTATGCGGCTTTGAGCGGCAATGCTTCCGGGCCATTACCGACAAGGTAAGAGATGGATACCGAGAGATCGCGGAGGCAGCATCACCGTGTTCAGTGCCCCCATGCCTCCACACTGCACGCCAACGCACACACGCATGCCGCTCAATCAAGCTTGTGCCGACTGACTGGTGTGGGGCTAGCTCCCTTTTACATGCCCATCCATCTTTTCCGTCTCTGCCTGGTACACACTCTCAACGCTCCCTCCCTCTTCCCCACATAGGCTGACCATTCAGAGCGTGCATCGAGGACACCACCTAGCTCCACATACTGCACCCCCGCCCTTTTTGTCGCTTCCCCGGTGTGCCTCTCGTGTGTGGTGCCCATCCCGTTGCCCCTCCCCTTCTTTTCCCCCGCCCTTGCCCCCCCCCCCCCCCGTCCCCTTGACACGCTCAGTGCCTTTCTCCTCGTCGCTCCATACCGCAGACACTCGAGCGAGGGCTGCGACAAGGGCAGCAACGCAAGAGCCGCCGCACTCTCCTCTTTCGTCGCCTGAAGAAGCTCAGTGTTCGCTAGGTCACACGCGGCGATCACGCACGAAACACAGACATCCACACAAGTGCAGACGCACTTCCCCCTCAAAAAGGGGGAAAACGGAAGAGAAATCGTTCA
Source organism: Leishmania infantum JPCM5 (assembly GCF_000002875.2). Classification (NCBI taxonomy): domain Eukaryota; phylum Euglenozoa; class Kinetoplastea; order Trypanosomatida; family Trypanosomatidae; genus Leishmania; species Leishmania infantum. The sequence continues at coordinate 284,341 of NC_009414.2, forward strand.
CGCATCTCAATTCGCTCTTTCCCCCTTTTTCCCTCTCTCTTTTTTTCTGGTGTCTTTTTTTTTGTTGTTGCCTCGGCTTGTCTTGCTCTCATCGTGAACGCCAGAGTACTTTATCTCCCTTTCCCTCCCTCTTTCCGGTGTCCTTTCTCTGTTTCTCTGCTTCTCTGTCTCGCTCGCTTCTCTTCCGTTCTCTGGTTCCCAACGACTTCTTTTGGGGATTTGCCTCCGCAGCTCCTCCGCGACTCTCCCGTCCATATTCGTCGCCTCTGCCGCTTCTCTCTCGGGTGTCCTCAGTAGCTGCCAACGAGGCCAACTAGAGAGAGCACACGTACACACACGTGCACACACGAAGCTCAGCTGCCATACATCTGCTCCGCTAATGTACTCATGGCAACACGCAAGTCAGCAGACACCAATGGAGTGAGATCTAGAGCGAAGCCGCCGCCTTTGCCGTTGTGCAAACGTGGTCGGAATTCTCCGTCATCTTGTCTGTCTTCCGTCTCTCAACCTCCCGTTCTGTATCTTCGACATGCCTAAAAAGCATATAATTTCATTGTATGTGCAGTACAACCCACTGCTCGACATTATCGTCGACGTGGACGGGGACTTCTTGAGGGACTAGAACCTGGAGAAGGACTGCGCATACATCTACAGCCCCCAGTACCGCACTCTCTTCGAGACTATTCTGACACATCGCACTCTTCGTGTCGCGCCTGCCGGCTCTGGCCTCAACACGGCACGCGTTGCTCAGTGGGTGTGGCAACACGTGCTTCAGAAGCCAGGGCGCGTCATGTACGTGGGATCCGTGGGCAAGGACAAGCACGGCGACCAAATTTGCTCCGCCGCCGAGGCTGACGGCTTCACGATGAAGCTCGAGGTGAGCAGCGGCAAGCGGAGCGGACTGTGCGCCGTGTGCAGGGACGGCAACTCTCGCACCCTTGCCGTCCACCCGTCGTCTGCCAGCTCCCTTAGCGACGACTTTGTGAACTCTGCTGCTGTTCAAGAAGGACAGCGCTCCGCAAAGACCATATACACGACTGCGTACGCCAACGTCTTTCGTGTCCGCCAGACCTTGCAACTGATGACCAGCTCGCGTTGCCACACGCTACCTGATGGGTCCAAGCAGCTAGCAGCTATGGGCCTCTCAAACAAGCGCGTGCTCGACGACTTTGGCGAGGACCTCGTAGACGTGCTCGGAAAGCTCGACATCATCACAGGCAACCAGGAGGAGATTCACGACCTTGCCATGATGCTGCAGTGGGTTCCAAGCGAGATGTCCGACATGGAGCTGGCCAAGAAGATTGCGACGGAGACGATGCCCGACCAGCACGGTGTGCGCCGTGTCATCGTGACACATGGGGTAGAGCCGATCATCTACGCCACCAGTGCGGGTGAGTCTGGTGAGGTTCCTGTGGTGGCCACCTGCGCCCACTAGGCAAAACTCATGGCGACAGACGCAGGCGATGCTTTCGCCGGTGGTTTCCTTGCCGCCATGGCAGCCAAGCCGGATGACTTGGCTTTCTGTTGCCGACTCGGCGCTCAGGCGGCAACGTTCGTGATTAATCACAGCCTCGTAACCTTGCGGACGGACGAGGCGAGTCTCGCGGAGCTGCAGGCGTGATGCCAGGGTGAAGATGCCGACTCACACGAAACAGAAGATCAAAATCGCACACGCTTGCCTCTGTTGGGTCACCACCCTCTCACATGGTGGCACAGCGTCGTGCGCCAGCCGCAACTGCGCAAAATCAGAGCCGTCATGATGCGCGTGCATTCGTTTTGTGGTGCGACGCCCTTCTTGTTGCCCTGCCTTTCTTTTCTGCCTCCAAGGACACACACGAAAAAGTGGAGGAAAAAACGAAATCGCGCGTGCCGCCTCAACCCTTCTCTCACAAAAAAAATACGTAGGTGCGAATATACACACGCACAGAGACACACAGACAAAGACGTGCACCCCTTCGAGCGCGCCCACGCACGTGCAAGAAAAAAGGGGAGAGCCGTACCGAGATGGACTGCAGTGTAGTGTGTGCGTGCCTGTGCGTGCAGCTCACTCTCGTCTTCTGTATGCGCTCTCTAACCCTCTTACCTTTTTCGATTTCTCCTCGACACACCCTATGGCACGCGATGATCTAACCAGGCACGTCTGAAGGGCACTGCATGGGCCTTCCACGTCGAGCGTCTATTGCTGCCTACCCTATGCCCCTTCAGAACGGCAAGCTGTGTGATCTATGTGCGCCCACACACGTCTGTCGGCGGCCCCCTTCGGCTTGATGTGCCCATTCCTGTGAGAGGACTGCGGGCTCAGCAGAAGGTAGAATGCCCCCCCCCCCCCCCCGGCCGCCACAAACTCACGGCATTGTCCCACCTGTCGCGGCGCATGCGGGCAAGCCATCCAGGCACGCCCCTTGTAATATCGGCGGAAACGGAAGATAATGACAGCGAGCTCACCAGACAACACGGCTGCCCTGCAACGGATCCTGAGGTTCACTGGTGTGGACACTGTGCGCACGCGCATGCCAAGCACCGCTGGCATGTCGTGTACCGCATCTAACCGAGGCACGCGGTCGTTAGGAGAGCACGAGTGATGGAGGGGAAAGGTGCGCAGAGATGCACGCCGATCAGCCCCAGGGTGCATGGGTGCGAGGCATGAGGCATCTGCTACATCCGGCTGGGTTGGCCGATGAGGCGCAGACCCCAGAAACATGACGAGAACACCCTGAGCTGCATCATCGAGTACTCCAGACTCTCCAGTGTGGCGAGCCGTCGCACCACATTGCGGAATGCCGCTGCTCGAGGCGACTGAAGGGGGACATGTCACACAGGCAGGGGGTGCAAGGTCTCCAGAGGACCCTGGCTTGCAGCTGACCAACTGCCTCCCTAAGCTCATCCGGCATGCGCCTAGGCCAGCCCCGCTGCTACCCGCACGCCACACGCCAAGACGTTCCGCCTCTCGAGCAGGACCCCAGAGGCGGTCTGCTTGGATCAAGGCGTGCAACACAGCCGAGTCTCCACCTGGCCCCTATCGCGCAGCACGTACCCGAGGAAGGGACAAGGCAAGGACAAGCCGAGCCCGTTAGAGAGGCGTGCCCGCATTCGACAGAAGGGCGACTCGTCCATGGCGACCCGGATTCAGCTGTATCGCGGCAGAGGTGGATGCGCTGCCGTTGTATGCATCTCTTCGCTGACTTATGGGAGGATGGCGTGCTGCACGAACGGAATTGCCCCTCTCCAACACTGCCACCACACGCACACACTCACACTTGCACCTTAGCCGACGAACCGTGTTTATGATGTGGACAGCGGACGCTCGCGGAGGGCAGGGACACGAGGTTCGAGGGCAGGCGACAATAACATACCGGCGCACGTTGAACGTTCGCCCACACTTTCGAGCACCTGCACCTGCAGCTTTTATCGCTTGTGCCTGCGTGCGTGGCCTTGAAACCTGTGGTTGTGCCTCTGTGTACGCGTGTTTGCCGCTGTGGTTCCATGTGTCCCGCCGTGCGCGCGCACGTGCGCGCGCCTGCTTCCTTCCCTCTGTCTTTACTTTCTCTTCGCAGTCATCTGTCTGTCGCGTTTTTTTTTGTTTGCTCCCCCCGCCTTTCCCCTTTCTCTCTCGCTTCTGCTCAACAGGGCCGTACGCATACGTATGCATCCATGCATATCATGGCAAAGGCATGCTGTGGGCAGCGGGCTGCCGGCGACCAGCTCTCGCTCTCTCCCCCGCGCCTTATTCTCCGTCTTGAGGCAGCGAAGGGCCGCGCCAGGCCCGGCGGAACGGGACGTTCCGCTTTCCTCGTTCTCTTTATTCGTCTTTGCGCGCTTTCCTCGGGAGATAGCGGCTCTGCACGATCGGGGGGACGATGAAGTGTTCGTTGCCGAGTGAAGGCGAGGTCTTTGTTCTACCTGTGACTGCTACTTGTAGTTTGCATTTTGTTCGAGAAAGCGCCCCAGTGACGTCATGGCCTCTTCTCTCTCGTTGTTTCCACTGCCCAAGCCTCCCGAGTAAGCCCCGCCCACCCGGCCCCCTTCACGCCTCCACCGTGTGAGGCAGGAAGGCGGGAGGGCGTGTGGCTCCGCGCTCTCGTCCATGCACACAGTCACAGGCGCATACGGCTGGCGATGCCCTTGTATGAGAGACGCGTTTGATTCCTGCCGGTATGCAGCCCTCTCGGTGTCAGCGGCCCGACCGCACACACACACACACACACACACACACACACACCAACGAGAGAAAATCGCGTCGCGTGTTGGCGAAGGCACATGTGCATGCATGCGTCTGTTTCCTTGCCCTCTTCTCCCTCTGTTGCTCAACGGGAAAAAGGGGCTGCGCCTTTCTCGAAGCTGAGAGTTTTCCTTCCCCTCTCTCCCCTAAGTAGCGATGATGCTTTTTCGGGATACCACCTCTTGCGTGCGCCGCTCCCCCCTCATTGTGATCATGGTGCCGTGGTACTCTTCAAGGCGCTGCGATTCTTTTCCGTCGTCTCTTCGTTATTCTCTCCGCATCACGCGCAGCGTTCTACTCTGCCTTTCCTGTCCCTGCCGTCTTCGCTCCCTTTTTTTCGCGTCTTTTCCACATCGACGCCCGCGCACGTGCCACCGCGCTCCTCTCCACTCACGTGTACTCACATGAAACGTCCGTGGCATTGCTCGACGCACTGGATCCCCGCTTCGACGTGATGCCGATATCCCGTGCATATCTTTATCTCCTTCGCTTGCCGCCGTTGTGTGCACCATACCACCCCCCTGCTTCTCTTTCTCGCGCAACCCATGCTGTGTTTCTTGTTGGCTAGTCGCACGCGGTCTCCCTTGCAGTTTCCTTCTCGCTCTTTTTCTCTTGCGCGAACCGACTCATGCTTCACGCATTCCCCAAAGAGACGTTTGGACACCCAAAGCAGCACCCCTCACTTCGATTGCCCCTCAAGCGCCTCATCTTCACGGTACTCTTCGTACGCGATTCTTTGCTCTTTATACGTGTGTGGCGGCATCGGCTGCTGCTTCCTTTGAGATCAACCGAAGGAAGTGGACACTCACGCACACGCACGCCACTAGTAGTAGTAGTCCAGTTGCTCTCTACTTCGGCGTTTCGTTTTCCTCGACCCTCCTCCGCAGCTTATAAAGGAGAGTCACCTGAATAGTCACACTAGCGGTGCGAAAAAAAACGAAGGAGAGACGCAACCGCTCATACGCAAGCTGCTTCTCCCCTCTTCATAGTCGGAAACAGAGGCACAGACACGCACGGGCGCATCTTTCTGATCTCCAGCCTTCTATTTTCCAGCCCTCAGCTCTCCCCGTCGCTCAGCATTCGCCTCGTTTGCGTGTCGAACTGGTGTGTTGCATGTGCATTACGTCGGCGTGCTCCTTGTTGTGTGCCGCACGTGCCGACTGCTCCGTTGACGTTTTACATCTTTGCCTTTTCCGCCCACCCGCTCTTTTTTCTTTTGTATTCTCTTACCTCTTGCCACCCCGCATCCGCACAGCCGGTTCGAGTGCCCTACCCGCCCTTCTCTCTCTGTGCCTGCGCAAGCCAGCTTCAAGCGCGGGGTGCACATGTGAACCGTCGCCGACTCCTCACTTTCTCCCTACCTACCCAACCTTTTGTCTTGTAGCTTATTTTTGTGACTCCCTGGTGCTACCCCCTCCCTCCTTTTCCTTCCTTCACGTACACATCTCTTTTTAGTGTATTGTACTTTTTCTGTACATTCGTCGTTGCGACGGTTTCGTAGGTGTGGCGCCACCTGTTTCTCCCTCTCTCTCTCACACACACACACACACACAGACACTCTTGCTTGCACTCGCTGCCTCTCTGGGCGTGTCTGCATGTTGCAGCTGCAATCGTACGCTACTGTGCGCATCTTTCTGCGCCTCCTCAACATCTTTCACTCCTTTCTCTCCCTCCAGCTGTGCAGCAGAGCATCGTCGCCCTCCCACGCTAGTCTCTAGCTATTTTTTTTCTCTTTGTATTCTTTACCTCTCGTGCTGTGACACTCGTCAGGCTGAGGCGTGCACCTGCTTTCCCTTCCGCTTTTTGTACTCAATGGAGGACTCACCGCCACCACAGCCGCGTGAGGTGCACATCGACCTCTGCGGCATCGAAGGAGACGCGCCACAACCACCAGCGCCGCACTTCGAAACGCCGAACGGCACTGCGGCGGAGCCTCCGCGGGAGAAGTCGGAGGAAAGCTGTGATGCTGTCAAGGCGACACAGCACAGCTCACCCGCCGCTGCGCCTAGCCTGACGGCAAGCCATAATGGCGGCAACAGTACCAACGACAGCCCGCAACAATCCATCGCCAGGACGCGGCTGTTGACTGCCTGCGGCGACGCAAACGGCGCTCCACCTGGGGACTCTCGTCCCTCGCTCGAGGTGATAGCGGCTTCCTCTGCGATCCCAGTGCACGGGCATGACTCCATCCGTCCTTCCTACTTGTTGAAATCACCGCACCACGGCGCGACTAACGGCAACGCGGCCGCAGCAGCCAACGGCGAGCAGGCGACTGCCGAGTGCGACGTGGGCGGCGCCACAAGAAGTCGGTCGGAGATGGCGCTTCATCGTTCCGCTTCGCAAGCTCGCCGCCGCCCGGTCTCCACGCCGGTGCTAGCTCGCAGCTCGACCTCCAACTCGCAGTTCCCTTTTAAGACGGCGCTGCCTGTTTCTCCAGAGCCTCCCGAGGAGGCCGGGACGCTGGCAACCAGCACACAAGAGGATGTGAAGCGCTACGTGCACGCGGTAATGGAGCATCACACGGCGATGCTGGCCGCGTGGGACAAGCGCGTGTATGTCGCGGAGGTGTATCGAGACAAGCCGCTGCGAACTGGTGGTCGGCCTGCGCCTGTGCGGCCGCAGGATCGTGGCTTTCTCGAGCGCGTCGAGCAAAACCTCGACAACTACCTCCGGCAGCTGGAGTTTGCTAAGTCTCTGCTGGCGCAGTCACACGAGGCGGTGCCGCCAACAAAGTCGGGACAGAAAAGCGACGTCAAGGCTTGGCAAGGCTACTGCAGTCGCCTCTACTTTACACTAAGCGACCTCACCGTGGAGGAGAACCTAATACGCCTTCGGATGAGCAGGGTACTTCGTGTAGGGCATCAGGGCTTCAAGGAATCGATGTCTTCCCGCACTGCTTCTCCATGGGGGTCTAGAGCGCGTGGCATGCGCTCGTACAGTCGTGAGAGCACAAGCGCGCGTGCGAGCTCGAGGCCTGCATCGCGCGGATCATCAAAGCCTGCCACACCGCGACAGAAGCCACGGGCGGCAAGCGTGAGTCGGCGCGGCCGCTCTGCGCAATCGGCCGGTAGCACGCATTCAGCAGCTGCGGCGGGTGCAGAGGTCTCGTGCCCGAGCACGCCAATAGGAACTAACGGTTCTCCTTCCTCGCACTCTCGGCATGCGGCGCCGAGTAGTGTGGTGCGGCGCGGCAACGGTGTCATTAGGCCGGGACACAGCAGCGCCCCCAGCCCTGCTCAAGCGAGTGCTGTTTCAGTAGATCAGCCGCGCCACCCAGGGCGGTATGACGGCCATAGCGCTTACCACACGGCTAAGTCGCACGCAGCACTGTCCTCAGCACCCGCGCTCGCCCTGGCGCGACAGCGGCGGTTGCTGCTCGCCCTCCATCCTGACACGGTGTCGCCGCAGCCGTCGTGCACTGGCAACACGTATGACAGCCAAACTCCCTACGGTCGCCTTTCACCGCAACGCCGCACCGTATCTCCCGCCTTCGCGCACAGGTTTGATCGCTCCGTGGCTCTACTGCCGGAACTCAACGACGATGACGCAGAGTCGCACAGTGCCGCCCCTTCGTGTAGATCTCTGGAGCGGTCGTCTGCTCACCGGCCCGCCGGTGCGCCCCCACAGCTTCGCACTTACTCCTCTCCACGGGGAACTAACGTCGCAAGGGCGGCGACTTCCAGCGCACTAGCGCTGCACCCTCTTCGGCACCGGCAGCTGCTCGAGAAGATTGAGCGCTACGAAAAGAACGCGGCCGTCCTGCAGCCCAGCGACCTGCAGCTTGCGCGGGCGTGCTTCTACGAGCTCTACGGGGAGCCGATGGGGTTGCATCAATACTGTCAGTGGATCGATGATGTCGCCATCAAGATCCTGCGTGGGGCGTGACGTGCGCGCGTATTCCTTAATCTTATTGTGACTAGTGCAGAGACGCAAGAATCACGATGAACTGCCCTGAAGAGTCACCGCATGGCGACGATGTAGCGGCTCTAGCAGCGATCGTAGATGACGGGTAGCTGATCCGCGAAGGTTTCGGTTGAAGCAGTCGATGTGCAGCGGCGCTACTGCGTTATCGTAGGCGGTGGAGCACAAGACTGGAATGTGGACATTTTCGCAGGAATGTGTATCGCAGACCGGGCCAGAGAAGGTGTGGTGTGTGGTGAGGGACTTTTGTTTGTGTATGTAGCTGTGCGTATAGGCGTGCTTGCGAGTGCGCGCACAGGGCGCGCAGCAGAGCTGAGGGCACCGCACAAAGACATCAGAGGGGTGGACGAAACAAGCACTCGATCGAAGAGCGCCCGCATACAACTTATGGTTGGGTGAGGGTGAGGTTCTGGTTGAGAGGTAGAAGGAGCGATGCGATGGACTCTCTGTGTGTGTGTGTATGCGACATGAGGTGCTGCGTGCGACTTCTTTTTTCTGCTTTTTTTTGGCGGATTGTGCTTCCCCTCCTCTCATCGCTTTCTTTTTTTCGCCTCTCCAATGGCGTTGTAGCGGTCGCCCGCCTGCTGCGTCGCTCGTGTCTCTCGCGCTACGGTCTCTCGTCCCTCTCCCGCCTCCCGCGCGCTCTCTCTGGCTGCCTTGCTTTGTTTCCCATCTCTCTTTCTTTTCGTCTTCACGCGCTTTCTTTTTCCTTTCTATTTCTGGATTCGTAAATGTCTGTATATCTGGCGCGCACGCGTTCGCGAGTCGGTGAAATACATGGCAGTAGCGATGCTGGCACGGCTGATGGGCTACGCGAACGGTGACGACGACCATGACGTTTCTGTCTTCTTTAGTTTTTCATTGAATTGCCGTGTTCAGCTTTGGGCGCGAATGGCTCGTCTTTTGTCCGTGCGTCAGCCAGTGTATATATGTATATCTGCGCGCCTTGTGCGCATACGTGTGCGAGTGTGTGTGTGTGTGCGCTCGCATTTTTTGCTGGTTTTTTCCCGAGTGCCCAGAAAGCCTCCCTCCCTCCCTCCTTCTGCCGACAGCACTCCACTGCCAGCTCAGGCGCCGGCGCTGTCAGTTGTCGTTTGTTTTCCTTTGGCAGGCACCTTTGGCGGTGCTGCGGGGGCCCCCACGTGCAGTTCCACTCTTTTCCGTTGCCTGGCTTTACGGTCTTTGTCTTTCATATGTGGATGTGTGTTCCATATGCAGCAGCCCCTTTCCACGACCCTCGCGCCGCCACAATCTTCCCTCCTTTTCTTTCACACACGTACGCACGTACACACGTGACAAAAAGACGAAGACCCTTATCTCATACCCGTAAAGGCGCAGCGCCGCTGCTGTGTGCAGGTGCACTCACGCATGGGTGGGGGCAAGACACCCAAGTAACACATTCAAGTTTAAGTAGACACACCGTAATTACACCACCTCCCACTGCTCTTCTACTTTGCGCGTGACTCACTCCTGGAAGACTTGGTGCTGATGGCATCGATAATAGTACACACACACACAATGGGTGCAACCTGCTCTGTTGGCGATATGAGACCCGCGATTTTTCACTATTTCGAGTCACGCCGTTCTGCCGTATGCCTCTGCAAGGAGGAAGGTGGTGGTGGGAAGGGACTCGCCTTTCAACATCAGCGGCGCAACTGCTGTTCCATCGGTGTGTGTGTGTGTCAAAAGACATGTGTGCTGTGTGTGGCTGTTTATGTAGTTATCTATCACGAATTTCCTCTGCTCGCACCTTTTCCCTATTGCCTGTGCAGGTTTTCTCGCTGCTTTGTGGTGACGGTGGCTAAAGAAGCACCGCCACCACCACCATCAGTCCGCCGTTGCGCAGGTAGTGCAGTCGGAGCTGCACCACATATCCATGTCTGCGTGTGTCCGTGCGTGCCTATGTGTGCGTGAAAGTGGATGACGTTGCAGCTCATCCTGCGTCTTTTTCACGCCCACTCAAGCATCTACAACTTCTGCCTTCTCCACCTTCACGCGTTCCGCTCTCCTTGTTGTTTTCGCACTGCAGGTTTATCACCACGCTGCTTTATCTCGGTCGCTCACACACACGGACCCGCACGCCATCACCTTCGCCTCTGCGCCTCTTGTGCATGACTGTGAATCTTAGGGAGGAGGGCGTGCACCCAAGGACACAGGAGCATTTTATTTTTCTTGAGATCAGCAAGCAGCGGGGGGAGGGCACTAGCAGCGGCCATACGCCGAGCCTGCACTTTTTCGGCTTGCTCCATCTGCTCCCCCGCTGCTTTGGCCGACTTTTCGATGGGGGCCGTCTCTCTCTCTCTCTCGAATTCTTCGTTTACTTCCAGGCTGTCTGAGGTGTTTTTTTTTTCGTGCGACGTGAGACGAAATTGAATCACCCACACACACACGCAGCGTGGCTCGCGCGCGTGCTTTAGTTCTTCTGTATCTTCCGCTTGGCCTCTGTGCTACGCCGCTTTCCCTCGAGTCCTTCCATCCACCCCCTTTACGGTCGGCCTCGACTTGCCTCGCAGCTCCCTAAGTGTTTTGTGGGAAGGACTCGCATTTCACGCCTTGAAGATGAGCCAATTTGTGTTCAACGGCAGCAGTCGCATGCGCAACATGAAGCTGGCGCGCGACCATCACAAGACGCGGAACAGCATCATCGAAGATGCACAACGACTGCGACTTCAGAGAGAGGAGGAGGCGCGCCGCATGCGCGCCGTCCGGCGGCTGCAACGTGCCATTCGCCAGTGGCTTGCTTGTCAGGCGATGGTGCGTTTGGCGTTGAGTGACCTGGATAGCTTGTCATCGGACGTGAAGCGAATTCTACTGTCGACGTCTTCTGCGGGCTTCTCTTCCGCTGTTCACACGACTGCCGTCCCGAGCCAGACAGAGCAGCTCACGGCACGCCTACACACGGCGTGCTGGTGCCTCTCGTATGTGCGCCGCCACCAGTCACATATTCCGCTGCGCCTCGACGCGCCTTTCCGAGCTGCAGCAAAGAACGACTGCAGCACAGAAACGGTATTAGGTGATGCGGGTTCAGGCATACCTGGGACGACTGGCCTAGGCGCTACTGCCGCGGCTCACCAGCGTGTCACTCTTTCCTCTCCTCATACCTCCTCGGTGTCGTCCCTCGGAGAGCTGCGCGCGTACCGGCAGCGGGTCTTCTGGCACTACAGCGAATGCCTTTACACAGCTCTCAGCGAAAGCATCAACCGCAGCGCGGAGGGTGAGGACACGGCTGATGAGGACACCATCGCATTTCATGCCGATGCCGCCACTGAGGCAGCCGCAGTCAATCGGCCAGCCGATCCGCTGTCGCTGTCGTGGCCTTCTTTTCTCGCTTCTTTGCCCACCAAAGATGTGGTCCTTCTCCTCTGCGTGCTGTTGCAGCAACTCTCGCGTGTGGCGCCGTCGATGCCGGGCAGCCACGCATCGCCATCCAGCAGCGCATCTTTGGTAAAGCGACTGGCAAGGTATCTTGTGGCTGTCATCGTCACACACAACGCTGCGTTTGCACGTACACTCAACGAGGAGCCGACACCTCGCAGAAGCCACGAAGGTCTTGAGATGTCAGCGACGGCGGTGACTTTACCGTCATTGGCTGCAGCGGCGTCTTTTGATCGGTGGCCGGCGGTACATGCCTTGACCGTGACACTCAGTTTTCTAGGCCAGGAGACGGTGGCGCATCCGGTGAGCGTGCGCTCGCAGTGCAGGGAGCTACTGCAGCCACTTGTCGCGGCGTTCCCGCCCCTTTCTCAGGCTGAAGCCGGCGGGTACAGCCCACTGTCGCCGCCTACGGGCTCCTTTGCGCAGGTGTGTTGGCAATGTATGTGCGCTCCCTACACCGAAGAGGAGTCCCAGCGACTCACCTCCAACTCTCTGGCGGTGCTGCTCGGCGCTGCTGATACAGCCGCGGAGGGGCCCGCGCGTGGCGGCTGCGACGTGGTGGATACGTGCTTTACGATGCTTGTTGCGGAGTGCTACAGACGGACTGCCATGAACACGGAGCTGACGGCGTGCGATGGCGTAAGTGGGCTACGAGGTGGGGAGCTGCGTGCTCGTGTACTTGGGCGCCTTGTGCGGTTGCTGCCGCGTATCCACCAGCTCGTGGAGGCAACATCGTGCGCTGCCTCTGTGTCGCCGTCGCCCTTAGCTGCCTGCACGGATGTGGTGAAGTGGTACTTGCTCAGCGTCAGCTGCCTGAGCGAGCGACTGTGCCGCGAGGATTTCTTTATTGAGGGCATTCTGGCAGATCACTACGCCTACAACACCGGCCGGCGGCAGCAGCGCCGCACGGTGGATGGGAAGGACGATGCCGAGGGTGTCGATGAATCGTCGCACAGTCAATACCGCCTGCTTACCTCGTACCTGTTCAGCGCCGAGGGTGGCCTGCAACTGCTACAACTCCTCACCGTGCAGGATGAGCGGTGTGAGAAACTGCGCCTGATGTCGCTGCAGAAGCCTACCGTGGAGGCACCCACCGATACCGGCGCGCCGCCAACGGTGGACGACGGCGGCAACGAGGAGGGCGACTTGGCAGCAGCTGCATCGCTGGCGAATACGACGTCCTTCATGGATGCTGGCGCTGCCGCTCAGTGGCCGTCGTCTGCCTCGATGCAGCAGAGCCCACTCGAGATTCTGTGCAACGTGTTTGCGTGGCCCATCTTCACATTCTCGAAGCCGAGATACAGCCGCTATCAACAGGAGACGTTGGCGCTGTACGCAAAGCTGGTGCGCACTCCGCAGCTGCTGCGTCGCCTTTGGAGTTTGTACTGGCAGAGCTGCGAGGGGCTGCGGGCTGTGCTGCCGCCCGGCGAGGCTTTGCAGAGGCTGTGCCAGCCACCGGCGTGGGGTGCACAGGAGCAGGAGGAGCAGCCGGCCCTCGCCGGCGAGGAGCGGTCTAGACGCCGCCGCGTGCCCGCGGCTGCCCACCCCGGGCCCGCCCTCATTTCCCTCCCGCGGCTGCCAACGTGGGAGACACATCCGCGTTACCCTCTCGCTTTCTATGACCCTCACGCGTCGCTCTCCATCTTTTTCTTCACCCTGCTGGCATACTATGTGAACGTGTGCGACTTCGCCGATGAGCTGCGTCGCGGTGGCGAGGCGGCGGTGCTGTCTACAGAGGAGTCGTGGGCGTTGGTGCTCGCGCTGAAGGAGATTGTGCACCGGTCACACATGTACGGCGTCGTACCGGACTCCAACGGCGAGGCTGTTGCTCACGCGGCCTGCCTGCTGCTCTCCCGCCTACACACGGTGGACGAGGCGGACCCGTTTGTGCCTGCCGCGGCGACCGGTCTGTGGATGTCCGTCAGCGCCGTCGCTGCCGAGGCAGCAGTGGGTTTGTTGTTTCGCACTTGGGATGCGGCGAGCGCCGCCGTGGTGGATGAGGAGGATGCCGCAGAGGCAGGGGAGGCAGAGCTTGACGGCGCCAGCGTCGCAACCGGAGAGCGAAGCGTTGTGGGCGGCGTAATGTCGAGCACCACCGCCGGTGTCGCGACCACGTCGGTGGCCCACGTGCGTCTTCCCGGCGACGACGTCGCCTTTCACGGCAGCGCGCAGTGGAAACAGGCGACTCGGTACGCAAAGATGCTCGTGCACACACCGTTCCTGTTCCCTTTTGCCGCTCGCGCACTGCTCCTCTCGGCGCTGCTCGTGGAGACGGACCACCACTGGACGCCGCCGAGCGAGCGGCGGGTGGTGGTGCAGCGCGGACGCACTTTCATAGACGCCTTTGACCTTTTCCACGACAAGCCGCTCAGCAACGACATGCTCAACATCCGCTTCATCGCCGACGACGGCACGCTCGAGGCCGGGTACGGCCGCGGTGTGTACCGAGAGTGTATCGTGTCACTGTGCAAGGAGGGGTTTGCGGCTGAATACGGCCTGTTTCGCCAGACCCCAGACGGCTATGTGTACCCGAACTCCTTCAGCGCCGTGGCGACCAGTGACCCGCAGCATCTTTTGAAGATCCGCTTCTTGGGGGCAATGGTGGGTCGCGCGCTGCGCGACGGTGTGTTGCAAGACGTGCCGTTCGCCCTTCACTTTCGCAACTCCATCTTGGGCCGCCGCAACACCCTCAGCAACCTCAAGAGCTTCGACGCGGAGCTCTATCACCAGCTTATGTCCCTCACGCAGCTTAGCGAGGAAGAGCTGGAGGCGGTTGGACTGACCTTTGTCTACACAGTGAACGCGCTGGGCATCACAAGGGAGGTAGAGCTGGTGCCTGACGGGGCGAAGATGCACGTGACGCCGCGCAACTGCCTCTTTTACGTGCACCTCGTCGCCGACTTTAAGCTCAACCGCGAGGCCGCCGAGCAGACGCGCGCGTTTTGCACCGGGCTTCACTCTGTAATTGACACGAACCGTCTTCGCTTGTTCGACAGTAACGAGGTCGGCAAGCTCTTCGGCGGCGATGAGACGGGGCAGATCGACTTGGAGGACTGGAAGGCGAATACAGTGTACGACAAGCCGGAGGACGTGAACGCACCGCAGGTGCGGCTCTTCTGGGACGTTGTGGAGTCTCTCACGCGCGCGCAGCAGCGACAGCTGCTGAAGTTTGTGACGTCCATGACTCGGCCGCCGCTGCTCGGCTTCCGTTTCCTGGCGCCTCCCTTTAAGGTTCAGCTGCTGGCGATGAATGCGTCCGGGCCCGATCATCTGCCCTCGGCGGCAACGTGCTTCTCTACCTTAAAGCTACCACCGTACCGTGACTACGCGACGGCTCGAGCGAAGATTGTTGCTGCCATTGAAGAAACCGGTACCTTCGAGTTCAGCTGAGCAGCGAGGCGCTATAGCGCGCCTCGGTGGGCCTCGTGCCGCAGCACGCACGAAAAGAGGTATCGCGAGGGCGCCGCGGATCGGGGTGGGATGCTGGGGGTCTTGGCAGGTCGATGGAGTCAATGCGACCGGTAAAAGCCGCTATTACCCCTCCCATGCACGCATCTTCTCCCCCTCTTCTCTCTCAGAATGTGTGTGTGTGTGTGCGTGGCTGTCTGTCCAGGTCCGGTGTTGTTTGAAGCGCTTATTTGCCACCTTATGTATGCGTCTGTGTGTGCCCGCGCGTTCTCTGTCTCTGCGTATGTGCGCGCATTCTTGTGCTCGTGCCTCGATGCACATTACCACTGATCCGACAAACGATTTGAAGTACCGATAAGGGCATCGAGAAATGGAAGGCCTGGGAGAGGGTGCAGGCAGTCCACGCGCAGTCCCAGCGGCGTATAGGACGAACGAGGGCAAAACACCGTCTGTGGCATTGGGCCAGGCCCTCTCTCTCTTTCCCACCCCTCCTTTCCTCATCCCCTGCCACCAGTGAATGTGTGGGTGAAGGCGATCTCTCCCGCCGAGTCGAAGGTGCATCATCGCCGCTTACCTCTCTGGCACTGCAGCGTGCTGTAGTCCCCAGTATTGTTTGTGCTTGCGTTCAAGGCAAACGGTGCGCGTCTGTGGGGTGGGAGCGAGAGATGTGTGCACTCCTGCTGCACTGAACCTCGCAAATACAAGCAGGACAAAACGAAGGAGCCCCCCTTCCCCGATCCTATGAACGGCAGCCATCGTTGCCGTCACTTTCGCTGGCTCCTGACAGCGTAGGATCCACGACCGCCGCCATGTGTGCACAGCACTCTCGCACACACGCACACACACGCAGAGACACACACTCGGGCACCAACGTGTCCGGGCTTGTGCCATGCCCGTTTTTCCTGCGATCGCCCTCCCTCATCTCTCTCAAAGCACATGGTCCCTTCCTCAACCCACTCTTTACTCTCTCTACCTCTCATTGGACGCGTGGGACACACCAGCTCCAGCATACACTCACGCACAGCCTCGCTCGCACGGACCCACAAGCGAAGGAAACGGACTGCGGTGCCCTGGAGAAGCGAGTGGAGTCGTCTCCGAGAGCATCTCTTTGCTGCTTCCTTTTCTCTAGTGCGCATGTGTTTGTGTGTGGGGTTGTGGCTGTCATCGGCGCTACCAGCACTCATCCTCCACGGCTCCATCAGCCTCTTCTCCCGTCTGGGGGCAGCGGCTTGATCAAGCAAGCAAGAACTCTGTCGCACCACGCACACCCACACGCTAGAGAGTGGGCGGCGGTAAGGCGCCCACGTACCTGGTCCTGGCAAGTACTCGCGATTCTTCACGTGCATGGGGTTGGGCAGCGCGGGTTGCGTGTCCCTTGTCGACTTTTCGGCACACTCTCGCCGCAGGCGCACGCGCACAGGGTCGAGCAGTCATGTTTCGTCGCTCACTCGCCGCCTATGGCAGCTATCTGTTGAACCAACGACTCATCGCGGATTGGTGGCAGGCAGGCCACCGCGAGGAGGTGCACCAGGCAGCCAAGGCGCGGCTCAGCGCGGCCCTGGAAGAGGTCGAGCAGCGGTCGTCGTCCGCGGCACAATCATCGACGGCTTGTGTGGATAACGAGAGCGACCCCTCATTTTCGCCTTCGGGTTCGTGCGAGTACGCGGATGCGCCGCATCGTTCTCCGCCGCTCAGTCTGTATGAGGCCAACGCCCTTGTCGCGACTTTTGTGAGCAGCCACAACACGCAGGACTTGAGTGCTACACTCCAGTACATTCGTGAGCAGCTCGGGGAGGAGCTCACCGCCTATCATTTCCACTCGCTGCTGCGCACATTCAACTACCACCATGACGCAGCTAATGCGCTTCAGGTGCTGGAGGTGATGGTACACAGCGGCACGACGACACTGGAGACGTACGCCCGCATGGTTGACTGTGCGCACTGCCTGTGCCCGCCTGATGTGGAGGCCCGTCTGTTGCAACTTGTTGCCCTGGCGCAGGAAGCGTTCGGGACCCACGTAATGGAAGACGAAGCCGGCACCGAGGGAGGGACAGTGGCCGCGTACAGCTTTTCGGGAGAAGGATTGCAGGCACGCCAGGCGGCTGCGGATCTTACGGGGGCCGGCTCGTCGCACCCCTCTGGTGAAACGGCAACGCCGCAGCCGGCGAGACCGCCCCGCAGTGCGCCTGTGCTTTCCTCTCTTCTTTACCACTGCTCCACCACGAGCCATCGGAGTACGGTTGCGTCGTGTGTTGTGATGGCGCTGTGGATACGTGCTTTCGGTGTGGAGTTGACGGACTGGGATGTGATGTCGGTGCTGAGCAGCGTGCTCACGCACCCCGACGAGTTTCCGCAATTCTGCGCTATGTTCGGCTGCTTCGATGCGTACAAGCGGGGCACCGTGAGCGTGCAGGCAGTGGTGGAGCGACTGGCGCTACTTGGGGAGGTGGAGCGGTGTGGACCGCCGACGGCCAACGAGCTCGTGGACGAGCATGTTGAAAGCGATGACACAGGCAGCTTTGACGGAGACAAGGAAAAGGCCCGGGACAGCCGTGTGCCGGCTGGGCCGTCTGCCACGTCGACGTTGACATCTTTGGTGGGGGCGATGCAGGCGTCCCTCCGCGCCGCCGGTATCGATGCAGCTTCCAGAGTGGTTTCGCTACCCTTCGTTAATGCGCAGACCAACAGCATGGAGGAGTTGGTCGCTGCCACATTGCTGCCGCTCGCCCAAACGGGCGTTGGGCCACATCACTACAACGCCGGCCACCTCTTCCACGCCTTGAGTCTCGTACAAAGCAGTGTGGGGGACGACACCGGGGCCATTCAGCTACTGCAGCGCGCGGCCTGTGAGCAGCAGCGGTGCACCGTGGCACAGGAGGCCCTAGATATGACTGCCAACTCGCGAGCGTCGAAGGGACAGCCTGGTGAAGAGCTCGCCAGCTCTGCAGAGTCCTCGTCGTCGCTCGCGGTGACTTCTGCGTCCGCGCCTGCGTCAAGAGAGCCATACTGCGTCTCGGTCCATCATCTCTTAGACGTGGGCACGCTGCTGAGTCGCGTCAGCGCGACAACACTGCGTGACGTGCAGCGGCCCTTTCACGGTGCTTTGCGCCAGATGGTGGAGGAGCTCTCTGAAAAGCCGACGGAGAAGCCGTCTCCCACTTCCACTTCTCCTCCATCCACTTGGCCGACCATGCTGGCGTCGTGTACACCGCCGGTGCCCTGCGCACGCGACTTGGTCACCGTGAGCAGCTACGAGACGCAGTTCATCCGGACCGTGTCCGAGGCGCGCGCGGTGCTCAGACGCGCGATCGACGCAGGCAACGCCACCGCTAGTAACGGACGTGTACCCCGCAGCACGCAGTTCATGTTTATGCAGCTCGCCCAGTGGTGCTGCCGCCATCCGCCGTGCAATCCAAAACTGACGCCGGAGGGGTTGGAGGAGCGGACCAAGTGGGGCCGGTATTTGGATGCCCGCGACACGTCGCTTGCCCTCTTCGGGTCTGCACGACAGTCTCGTGACTCGATGAAGCACCTCTTCTACAACAATAATCAGCTGCCTGAGCTGCGTAGCGAAGCCGTCATCGCGAAGGACTTTGCCGACGTACACGAGCTCTTCTTCGGCTCAGCCTCACCATCATCGTCGCTGTCACAGGCGGAGCTGCAGCTGTCTATGCGGCAGGCGCGCACCACCCTGCCGCACACTGGGAGTAGCGCCGCCATCGTGCCCCGATACCTCTGGGACTCGGCCGTCTACAACCCCTACCCGGCAGCTCAGCTGGCGATTAATACGTGTGAGTTTTCTAAGAGTCCTTGTGGCGAGGGGACTCAAAGCCCTTTCGCGCTGGCGGAAGTGCACCAAACCGATGCCACCCTTGGAAACGATGCCGAGGAGGACGTTGGCGACGCCGAGTTCTTCGTCGAGCTCTGGCACGCCTTGCTGGACAAGACCACCTCGGTTGGTAGCAACGAGGCTTGGTATCTGCAGAACACGGATATGTTTCTGCTGCTCGTCCGTTGCCTACTGCACCGACTGGACTGGGAGGCAGCCGCGCATCTGACGCGCAAGATGACACAGCACACAAACTACACCTACCTCATGGATCACGAGCTCACAACTATCTTTCGCGAGATCGGCGACCCTGCTGGTTGTCTGGCATTCAAGGTGGCGACGAAGCTGTTCGACGGCCGCATTACGAAGGACGGACAGACGAAACGGGAGAGGTTTCATCAGGAGCAGTTTAGCTGAGATCGAAAGAAAAGATGGGTATCCACATCAGTGAGAAGTAACTCTTCGATAGCGGCAGCGTAGAGGAGAGAAATGCGCCTCGCCCGAGCCCAGAGGAGGGGGCCGATTGCCTTCTGACACACACACACACACACACACCCACTCCCTCTCTGCACATCGCGCAGGCCCCACGCGTGGCGGTCTCTCCGTTTCTACTTCTCTGCCTCCGTGCATCCACCGCGGTGTCCTCGACGCGAAGAAAAGCGCAAGGCGAGAATCGCCCCGCTGCTTCGCGTTGCATTTTTTTCGATATATTTCTCCTTCGAGACACCGTGCCTTTTGTTGTGATGGACGTGCGTCACCTTTCGTGCATCAGTATTCGGCCGACGTCTCCGCAGTTATCGGAGCCGCCCTCCTTCCACCCAAGTTCTTCGATACAGAGGTGCCAGAGACTTTGGCAGAGCGCACGCATGTGCGTGTGTGCGTGTGGAGACGCACTTCTTAACGAGCTCGTTCTTGGTGACTTTTTTGTCTGTGTGCGTGTACGTTGCCTATTGTACTCTCGCGCTCCCTCCTAGCCTCCCCTGCGTCCTCGGCCCCTCGTCTGCAGCCTCTCTCACCCTCCATCGCGCCCGCCTTCTCTTACCTCTGCTTTTCCATCCACCAGTGTCTGCTCGGAGGGGGGGAGGGACGCCGGCAGGGGAGGCGGCAGAGGCTCGGAAAAAGATGGCACTCATACGCTTCGTAGAGAAAGGGACAGCGCCCCTGAAAGGGCACAGACCCACCGCCGTCACAAGCAGGTGGAGTATCACACTTCTTCGCGCGCAGACGAGTTGACGGCGAAAGGGAAACTGACGTGAGTGAGTTCTTGGGGGAAGAGGCGAAATGGGAGGAGTGGTAGCGGGTGGACCTTGCAACCATGCTTGCTTGTGTTTGACGAAGCCTGCAACACCCCCCTCCCCCCACAAACCCACACAGAAACACTCCATTCATGTGCCTGCGGTAGGAAGGGGTATGCATATGCCGAAAGAGTCACTTTGCCCCCCCCCTCATGTGTGTCAGCTGCAGACACGCATCCCTTTCCCATTCGAATCTCCTGCTTTCCTCCCCTCTCCGCGCCCACCTTTGTCTGCTTGTGTTCCCTTCATGGGTTGCCTCATTCCTCCCCCTTCTACACACACACACACACACACGCTGACACATCGACTCACCTCTGCACATGACCCCTCCCCTAAAACGCCCACTTTTCCGTCGCCAGAATCAAGTACATAAAAAGACCAAGAAAGACAACATCGCTTTTCTTTGTTGTTTTGCGCATTTCTGTCGAAGCGGTGGCCGCCTTCACTTGTGCCCCCCTCCCTTCTTTCATCTCGTTTCTAACATCGTGTTCGTCCCCACCTTCGTGCGGAGTCGCCTCGCTCCTTCCCTTCCCAGACTCCCTCTCCCGCAGGCAGGCACCCACCCGTCTATACACGTGAGTCCCCTTCCATCTCCCATTACCATCCCAGCCGGGCGCTGCCGCCATGTCGCGCGTCACCCTGGCGCCGAAGCTGGAGGCGGTGACGGTTTACGGTGACCGCGCTCAGCTGACCTTCTCTGCGCCAGTGGTGCTCAAGCCCTCCGCGAGGGTTGTGGCGGTTGTGGAAAACATCGAGCAATGGGGCGATGTGGACTGGGCCACGCTTCAGGTGCGCATTGGCGAGGCGACGGACCCTGCTGTGGCTGCTGCGGTGCTGCTGCAGAATATCAGCCCCGTGCGTGAGACGGTGAGGCAGGACGTGCGCGCGGATGTGCAGCGGCAGAAGGACGTGATCAAGCGGATCGAGGAGGAGCAATGCGCGTGCGAGGAAGGCATTGCCGCACTGGAGGAGTCGTGCCAGCACCTTGAGCGGATCAAGTGCTTTGTCAGCTCCGCGGGCCGCGGTGACTGCGCTGTGCCGCCCGAGAGCGCGGGTCACCTGCAGGCGTACATGCAGGACCCTGTGAAGTGGGGCGCGATGGCGTCATTCTTTGCGACGCGGCGCGCCACGGCGCAGCGCGGGCTCGCGGAGCTGAGGACGAAGTTGGCGGATGTGGAGGAGCGACTTGAGGAGGCGCAGCAGCGGCTGAGCGACCTCGGCGGCGACAGCGGCGTTCGACTGCACACAAAGAGCGCGCTGGAGGCGACGCTTGTGGTGGGCGCAGGGGTCGTTAGCGGGACGAAGCTGATGGTGGAGCTGTCGTGCGTTGTCAGCGGTGCGGGGTGGTCGCCACTGTACGACCTGCGCGTGAACTACGCGGAGTCGAAGCTGGAGGTGCTCTACTCCGCGAACGTGCACCAGTGCACGTCGCTGGACTGGGAGAAGGTGCGGCTGCGACTGAGCACTGCAACGCCGCATGCTGGCGCCTCGCCGCCGCCGCTGTGGCCGCGCTGGACGATTTGGACGCGGCCGCCGGCGCCCGCGATGGGCGCGCTGCGCGGCGGGCCGCTGGCGCGCAGGAGAATGGGAGCGAACTCCATCTTCTTTACTGCGCCGAATACGAAGGAGAACTTCGCCGCTCCTGTCACGCCGATGGTGGAGGCGGCGTGTGTGGAGGGCTGCGGCTCGTCGTCAAATGCGACGGTGTACGCGATTCCGGGTCTTGCGACGGTGCGGCACAACAACGCGGACGTGAAGGTGACAGTGGCGCGCGAGAAGTTTCCCGCGCGGCTGCGTTTTGTGTGCGTACCGAAAGTGGACCCGCTGGTGCATCTGAGCGCGACTGCTGTGAACGCGACGGACTACGAGTTCATTGCTGGCCCCTCAAAGGTGTTCTACGGCAACACATTTGTGAACCAGTCGCAGCTGGGGCACGTGTCGCCTGGCGAGGAGTTTGAGGTGTCGCTTGGCACGGATGAGACGGTGAAGGTGAGCCGGACGCTTGTGCGGCGTGCGGAGTCGGAGAAGACGTCCGTGTTCTCGAGCACAAAGTCGCAGCTGAGGTACCACTACGCGTACACAGTTGAGTGCTTCGCGCTGCCGAGCGATGCACCGGTGACGGTTGTGGTGAAAGACAACTACCCCGTCTCAGACGACGCGGATGTCGATGTGGTGCTCGAGCAGCCGACGGCCACAGCGGCTGGTGAAAACCTGTGCTCTGTTAAGGGGGAGAAAGTGACCGTGGATGAGGACACGCACGAGGTGGCGTGGACCTTCTCGATGGCTAAGCATGAGAAGAAGAACTTTGACATGGTATTCGTGGCAAGGTACCCAGTGAAGACGCCGGTCTTTGGGCTGCAGTGACGCGGGCGTTCGTGAAACACGCAGAGGAGCCCTACTATCGAAGAGCCCGTTCCGGGGCAGTGGATGAGGGTGCGCCTCAGCTCTTCTTCAGCCGCGCTGACGATGCAAAACCGGGCTTGCCACTTCCGTCTTGCGCGCTGGCTGTTGACGCGGTGCCCCTTCGCTGCGTTTTGCCTATTCCGAGTCACCTTATGGAAGCTTTCACGAGTTCCTCCATGGAGAGAGATCGCTTCGCTGTTGTAGTATTGATTTGCCGGTGTTTCTCTCTCTGCTCTCTGTGTGCGACCATCAGCGCACACGGCGGCCCCGTCTTGCTTGCCGCGCTCTTACGTACTTCTTGTTTTGCGCCCCGACCCATCCTCCCCTTTTTTACTCGTCTTTTTCGGTCCGTTTTTTTTTTCTCGCTGCCATTTTTATAACCCCGGATGACAGGGGGGGGGGCGGGGTGATGCCGCAGCGCGTGGCATCTCAGGACCCAGTGCCCCCACTCTGTCTGGGGAGGCCACGCAGCCCCTCCTTCGTCTCTCCCCCTGCCCAATGCCGAGCCGCCTGTGGTGGTGGCGCGGTGAAGCACCTGCCACGTGGGGAGGTCAGAGCGATGTACCGCCCCACTGACGCCGGCGGTCGGGCCCTGGATGGCGCTGCGGCGGAGCGACCTGCGGCAGTGCACAGGCTTGCGCCACGCATATGGTAGGCGAAGCGTCAGCGTGGCTCGAGCGTGTATCCCACCCCCGGCCCTCGCACTGCGTACGGGGGTGTGGGGAGCCACCCACCCACCCCTGAGGAGAGAATGCACCCGGTGGCGCCCGGCATAGTGGGGGAGCGGCTGTGAGGCGACCTGCGGGGCGCGGGTGGGTGTGCGGTGCTCGAGGCAGGGGGGTGGTGCTCCGACGGCTGAGCCGGGCGCATTGCTGCACTGGCGTGTCTCTCGCTCTGCATCGCACGACGCGGATGGGGGCCTGTGGCAGGGCCTGGGGGGGTTATCGAGAGGCGCTCAGTGAAATGCACTGTGGCAGTGAATGGACAGACGCGACTCGAAGAGAACCCTTTTCTATTTGCATGCCCTTGCCTCTTGCCCAGGCACGGCAAGCGCAACACAGTGTACACTAGAGAGGAGCGCATACACGACGGAGAGGTGGAGACGCGTTTTTTTTTCTTCTCACCGGCGATGTGTTGTTTTTCTTTTTGCTTGGGGTAGCGGATCGTGCTGGTGGTTGCGTGAGTGTTGCTCACCTTATGCTCTTCTCGCACTTGAGGATTGTGTGTGTGTGTAGCGCGATGTGTTTGTGTGTGCGTACCGCAGGTCCCCACATTTCTCCGCCTTTAGTCGCTATGCTGCTTGTAACTGTCGCCGTTAGCGTGCCCTGTTTCGACACCTTCTCTCGTCCTTCGCCGTGGCACCGAAGAAGGGGCGTAGAGGCAAGGGGAGGGGAAGAGCGGGGCGGGCGTGCGACCGCCGTGAATGCACTTGAGCTTGAGGTTTTTCTTTTCGTCTTTGCCACTTCGTTCCTGTTTTGACCACCGCCCCCCCCCCACCTCTTTCTTCCTTCCTTTTTCCTCCGTTACCATGCCGTTGCGGCGACCCCAAGGCAGACACCCAAAGTACGAGAAAAGGACCGTGAGTGAGCTCGGATGGGGACCTTGCTGACCCATCTCCACCTCTCGTACTTCACCGTCACATTGTAAAGAGGGTGCGGCCGCAGTGACGGGTCGCGATGCTCGTGCCATGACATCAGCATGCCTCTTCAGCGGAAAATGACCTTCTTTCGAGCATCCCATGAGTTGCACTTCGTAGGGCGGTCCAAGAGAGCGCACCCCCCCGTTCCCTTCCACCCACAAAGAGAGGCATGCGCGTTCACGTACCCGTCTCCATATCCGCACCGAAGCCGAGGCCAACACAAACACACGCATACATACGCTACCCCTCCATCACCCTCACTCGCTCTCTAGCCCACCCACCAATTCTTACAGCACTTTCTCGGCGCATTTCACCTTGACGAGGACGCACGCGCCACTAAGTGCATACAAAACGGAGAAAGCATCATAGATCTATACGCACCTACAGCCACATACACCACTTGGCACCCCTCATGAACGCGAGCGTGGGGCTCTCACTCACGCTCGCTCTGTACCGTCAACCTTACCAGCAGTCCGCCCCTGCCGCTTCTCCATCTTGGTGTCCTCCCCAAATCACCACACACCGGCTTTCTCTGTTCGGTGACTGCGACAAGGACGAGGGTCCTGCGCTGCACTAAGGCACTCATGGAGGAGGTGAAGTGCAGTTTGCTGAGCTTTAACTCAGCACTTCTGAGTCAGACGCTGGACGCACCTTCGTCAGCGGCCGATGCGAGGGCAGCGGATTCGAATGCTGACAGTGCAGCTGGCGCATCTGCGGAACCCTTTCGCAGGTACTGTGAGGCGCTGCCCTTTCACCCCACAGAGCAGCAGCTTCTGCAGCGTGCCCTGCCTCTGGGTCGCAGCTATCACACGCTTCTGCGCGCCACGCAGGAGGCCGCTGTCGGGCGCGTCGAGGGGCTGTATCCGGCTGCTATTGCGAATGGGGTGAAGAAGGTTCTTTTCAACTACGCCGAGGCGGTGAAAGCGGCCGAGACGCCGTCGGCGCTTGCGGCGCTCCCGGCTACATACGCCCTGACTTTCACCCTCCTGGAGGCCATCGTCAAGCAGCAGCAGCGGACGGAGGTGTGTCTGCCGTTGCTCGACAGTTTTCTTCACAATCAGGAGGTCCCGGCAGCGTTTCGGCGTCTTCTCGGGGAAAGCGTGTGGCTCGCGCTGCTCTACACAACAGCGCACTACATTGCCCACGGTGTCGTGCTGCACGCACGCCCAGACTACTTCATTGCTGTGCGCGCCAAATCAACGGAGACCGCAGCGGCGACGGCGGCGGTGAGGAGTGCCTCGACCGGTTTCGGCGGTGGCGCTGGGGAGGAGCACATCCTCTACACAGACCGTCTTCCGCTCGGTGTGTCCCCTGAACTGGGCCTCCTGATACTGGCGGCTGGTAAAGAGCGACGGGTGCTGCTGCGCGACATGGATGTGCAGGGTGGCAGCGACTACCTGGAGCAGCTGGCTCTCGGTTCCCAGGACGAAGCCGCCAATGCTGTCTTTCACTCCATCTTCAACGCGCAGCTGTGTCATGGTGGCGTTCTGGTGGCAGAGGAGTTAGCGGCGCGTGTGGAGGCGGCAAAGACGTTGTGGTCCAAGGCATTGTGGATGAAGGTCGGCGATCTGCCCTCGCTGAAGGTGAACCTTGCCGCTCTGCGCAGCATGTTTCTCTGCCACCGCGGCGACGTTTGGTACGCCTTTGTGGAGCGCGTGCTGCCTGTTCTTGCTGATGTGCTGCCGTCGCTGTCGCCCGCTGCCGCCCTGGAAGTGGCCGAGGGCGCCAATGCCGAGGGAGAGAAGCAGGTGAATGCAGCAGATGCTCCGGCTCGCGAGTCTCATGTCGCGGCGCCCCGTAGCGCCTACCTGCAGCGCATCGCATCTGAAGCTTTCTTGTTCGCTCTCTCCGTCAGCAATCTGCGCGACACTGTAGCATACGAGGCGTTCACGATGCGGGTGAAGTCGTGCCGTGTACAGCAGGCGGATGCGGCCTTCGCCGCTGATGGTCCGACGCGAGTGGCCCGACATACCCGCGGTGGCGGTGGTGCGGCCGGCTCAACAGAGGACGTGGCGCGGCACCTCCTGCTCATCGTTGAGGCTCTTTATCTGCAGTATATCCCTCCTCAAGGTCTGCTGCTGATCGTGTCGCACAAGGCGATGCAGTACTACCAACGACTCTTCTTGTTTCATCTCGCCCTCCGCTTCTCACTGGAGGCGCTTGCGGTGACGCGCTCGCTCCTCTCAGAGGCGTTGGTGACCAATACGAGACCCTCGGCAGACCTGCGCCGCGCATTTTCGCTGTTTCAGTTTATCCACTTCATGGAGTC
Source organism: Leishmania infantum JPCM5 (assembly GCF_000002875.2). Lineage (NCBI taxonomy): Eukaryota > Euglenozoa > Kinetoplastea > Trypanosomatida > Trypanosomatidae > Leishmania > Leishmania infantum. Next base: position 310,699 of record NC_009414.2, read on the forward strand.
CTCGCTTGGCTACTACATGCAAGTGGATGTCATTAGCGTGTTTACCGCGAAGCTCGAGGAGCAGCTCGCGTCTGCCGCATGCACGAGCGTGGATCAGGCAAAACGCTTCCACGACCAGTTCATATGGCATGTGCTGGAGGCCACGTTCCTCACGGAGGGCTCCGAGCCGCTTCTGCGCGCGTGCCAGTCCCTCAACATCTGTGCGACAACCCTCTACATCCTATGCATGCGCTATCGCATTCCCTACTGGGCGGTCGATGGCGTCAATGAGACCCCGGTGGAGGTGCGTGCGACGCTGATTGCTCTCGAGGCGCGTGTACAGCAGGAGGTTGTGGCGGTGTTCACGGGTCACCTCGGCCTCGGTGGGCGTCCTTGGGAGCGCGCGCTGTGGTCGCGCCTCGACTTCAACGGCTACTTCTCCCAGCACCGCGGCCGGCCAGCGGTTCCTGTGCCACTGCGGAGTGCCAGTGCGTCAGCAAATACGTTCAGGCAGCCGCACCACACACGCGTACATAGCACCGGCGGGCCTTCGCGCTCGAGCAGTGTGGCTGCAAAACCACACCGTCATCACATAACATCGAGGCGGACATCAGCTGGGTGACATGGCGGCGCTGGATGAGTAAAAGGCGCGCAGGGGATGCAGTCTCTCCCACGCTCGTGTTCTCTTCGCTGTTGTCCACCACTCAGGTGAGCCCGTCTTCTGTGTCGCGTTTCTGTGGCTTCTAGGAGGGCTCTATGGACGAGTTTGCCGAGCACACGCACCATCGTGCACACGCCGTCTCCGCATTTCTGTGCCGTGCTGACGCCGCTTTTCTCTGTTCCTTTTTGTTCGTCGCAAAGTACTGTTTTCTGCCTTTTGTGTGCGCTGCAGTCATTCGTGCACAGCGAGGGCGATGCTCCCCTCGTCTCCCACTTTTCCAGGCCTCCCCCCTCTTCGACAGGCAAGCAGACGTGCAAACAGAGTCGACCAGTTTACTCCTGTCGTTGCACACACAAGCGTGCACCATGCGGCACTCCTGCCCCTCCCCTTCTTCGCACAGGCATGTAGGCAGACAGCCAAGAATAAAGATATCACCTCTGCCTTGCCTCTCTCGTCCTTCGCACCCTTTCTTGGCTTGGCATCGAGAGGTCGCCCGCGCCTCTTCCCCAGTGTGCCCTCCGCCCTCCTAATCTATCCCCGCCTTGTTTCTGCGCGCACATACAGGAGGAGTCCGGCGAGAGGAGAGGACAAACACAAAGAGAAGAGATCTGCGGCGGATCGCAGCGCATCAGCGAGTCGTCAAGCTCTTCCTCTCAAGCACCGGCACACACTCTTTGCGCCCCACCCCCGGATGCCTTTTTCGGAAATCTTTCAGCCTCGCCTGCGGTGCAGAGTCCGATTCTTTTTTTTTTTTCGTCTCGTGTTCTGCAGTTCTCTGGACGGTGCTGCGGCTTTACTGAGTGGCCGTGGAAGTCTGTGAAACCGCGTGCTTCCCTTCTTTGCTCTCCCCAGCGACCCGACAGACGGTCCCAACCGCACTGGTGCGCACTGCACCTCCGCGCAACTCCGTTCTATTTACACAGGCCTTTACGCATCGCGCGAACACCCGACATCAGCATCGAGAAGACGCGAAGAGGGGGGATATGCACCACAGCAACGAATCGGTGAACGACGCCGCCGACGCGTCGTTTTTTCCGCAGCCGTCACCGACGCGGCCGAGCAGAGAGGCTCTTCCTTCGGCAGCCCCACCCACCGGCCGCGTGACTCGCACGCAGGCGCTGGCTCGGTTGCGGCGTGGGGAAGGCAGCAGTACAGATACCAAGCCGGTGCGCGCGCCAGGAAATGACGTGAATGAGCTGAGGGTGTTAGAAACTCGCAAGGAATGCGTGGTCGGGGAGGTCCGGGCTGACGCGCAACAGAAGAAGTCGGAGGGCACCTCCTCGCACGCTGCAGCGCCGCCTGCAGTAAGCGCCACCATCACCCCCGACGACGGCGATGACATCGGAGCTGCTTTCCAGGAGACTGGCGATGCTAGCCGGCGCCATCGCCGGCACGGCCACGACGCAGAAGGAACCAGCGGCGATGCTGTGCGCGATGATGCATCCGACGGAGGCGCGGCCAATGTGTGCGACGGCTATAGCAGTGACGATGGCTCGGAGAGCACTTGCTCGGCGCGCCGCGGTGGCGCAGGTAGCGCGCCCACTGAGGCCTTCTCCGTTCACCCTACTCACGCCGGCGCCCGCGGCCGTGCCGTCTCGACCCGCCAAGCAGCGAATGCGCTGCCTCGCATGTTGGCGCTGCAGCGATCCTTCGAAACGGAGGCGAAGCACCTGTATGAGTACTGTGGCACACACGTTGTCGAGTGGCCGACGCTGGCGGTGGAGTGGATTCCCGATCGCGCCTTTGTCGATCCGGAGCGTGACTACACGTTGCAGTACTTGGCGATTGGTACCCAGGCGCACCCGCTGAGCGGGGCGGCGAACACAGTGAAAGTAATGGAGGTGGCGGTGCCGGTCACCACGGCGAAGGACGTCATGTACGGCCTCTACGGCGACGACGACATTGCCGGCGCGGAGGCGGTCGATCCCGCGCTGGAGGGCGGCATCGACCCCGGCAAGCGCTTCGCCAACGTCAAGGGCCACTTCCACTGCGAGCAGACCCTAACGATGGACTCGGCAGTGCTGAAGATTCGCGCGATGCCTGCCGAGACGAACATTATCGCCGTCAAGACGGCGTCTGGGCTCATTGGTGTGTACAACCTCGTGCAGGATCTCACTCAGAATGAGGCTGGCCGCACGGTGCCGGATGCACTGCTGCGCGGGCACCGCCGTGGCGGCTTTGGGCTCAGCTGGAACACGCTGAAACCCGGCTTCATCGCGAGCGCCGCCGACGACGGCTATGTCAACTACTACGACGTGAGCCACCGCTTGACTATTGACCTGCGCGAGGCGTCGGCCGTTGACCCGTCGCTGACTGGCCCTGAAACGCAGCCACTCGAGCGCTTGGTTGGGCACCGCGACATCGTCACCGACTGCTGCTGGCACTCTTCGCAAGGACACCTGCTGGCGTCCTCGAGCATGGACGGGGACGCGCGCTTGTGGGACATTCGCATGAGCGCCGGCAGCTCCACCATTCCCTCGGCGCACGCGAGCGGCGCGACAGCTGCCCAGTTCCACCCTATCGGCGCCTTCCAGCTGGCAACCGCTGGCGCGGAGGGAAGCATTAGCCTGTGGGACATCCGCCGCACCGCGGACCCGGTCCGGGAGCTCAATTACCACGGCCGCCTCATCGCGGGCCTGCAATGGTCGCCTTTTTGCGAGACCGTGATGCTGAGCTATGGCGCTGACGGTCGCGTCGTCTTGTGGGATTTGGCAAAGATGACACTCCCGCTTGGCTACTCGGAGGATCAGCTAGCGCCTCCGGAGGTGTCGTTTGTGCACATCGGCCACGTGGGCCGCGTGACGGACGCCTCGTGGAACTCCTCGAAGACAGAGGAGTGGCTGCTGGCGTCCGCTGACACAACGAACGGAGTGCACGTGTACCGTCCGCTGCTCAATGTGGTGCAGGACTACCGCGCCTACCAGCAGTAGGAGCGTCCCTCCACTTGTTCTCGCTCCGCCTTCGATTGTTGCTCTTCTGTGGTGCCGTGAAGGGCGACTGCGCAGATGGCACGCACCTCTGTGTCTGCATCTCGTGAGTGTGTGTGTGTGTCTGAGGGGTCACATGCTTTCCTTATTTATGTGCTCTTTTTCCCCCTGCTTTCGTTGTTCCTTCCCCCGCCCTCCTTCTGTGCGAGCGGCTTTGTGGAGTGGTGGATGCAAAAACAGAAGGGTAACGGCGAGGGAAATCCGCGACAGAGCGGTGGGGAAGAACACCTTCTTTTGCACCTCATCACTTCTACCCGTGTTGTGCCCCCCCTTTTCTGGAAGCGCTGCAGCGTGGCCTTTCCTCCTCCCCTGCTTCAGAACACAAGCATGTCAACGCTATCATTATCCTTTTTCTTTGGTGTGCTGCTTACTTTTTCCTCGTGCGTGTGCTTGCCTGCTCGTTGACATGCAGTATCCATGGATTCACTTCTGTACTCGCTCAGCTTGGTGTGCGGCTCTTCCGTCTTTGGCGCTGGTGTGATGTGCATAAAAGAGGGAACTCTTGTTCCTCTTTCGCGCCCTCCCCCTTTATGGGTGCACGCGGGTACATCGGCCGGTTGTGGGTCTTCCCGTTCTCTTTCTCTTTCTTTTGCTCTTTTCGACTTTCGTGGCGGCTCTCTTGTTGTGGTGCATCTGCGAGATTGCTGAGAGGACGGAAAAAGAGGCGAGGAGGGGGAAGGGGCAACGCATATCTTATCGCTTGTGTGGTGATGGACAGGGGCGGTGGAAGGGTATGGCGAGTGTGCACAAACGCCTTCGTTACAGGCGCGGAGGACACGCCACGTCAGGTGTGCGTGCATGGGCGTTCTGGTGCGGACCTAGAAAAGCGAAAAGCGAGGTGAAGGTCTTCAGTCCAACAGTGTCACAGGGAGCGGAGAGGGGAAGGATTGATTGAGTGGCCAGACTCATTTCTCTTCATTCGACCTTCACCTGGCTTCTGTTCCCGATCCCCTTTCCGCTGTTTTCGTGATCTTCTGGCGGATCAGCTATTCTGTGTTTCCATCGGACATGTGCACCTCTGCCGCTGCGCTCCGTCACTCTTATCCCCTTCAACCTCAATGGTCTTTGTTCACTCTTCGCGAACATTGGACCCTGTTCTCTCGCACTCTCTCGTCTTTTTCTGCTTCTCTGTCCTTGTTGCCGGGTGTATTCCTTCCTTTCTCTACTAGGCAGCGCGTGGATGCCACGTGTCGGTGCGGTGCTAGCGGGCAGCTGTGCCAGCGCGCGTGCACCTGCGGACACATCGTGGATCACGCGTGTGTGTGTGCGTGTGCGTGCGCGTGTTTCGTAGCTAGTGGGCGCGAAGGCTCCTCTTGCTGCTCCGATGACACTTCGCGCGTGTGATGGGTTTTGAATGGTTGGGGTGTGCATTGCGTATGCGCGCAGTGCTCCACGGAATACGTCCTTTTTTTTTCTGTCTTTCTTTTACTTTCTCTGGTGTCTCTTGGCTGGTGCGCTGATGTGCACCACACGTTCCCTCTCTCGTGGAAAGAAACAAGCATCCTTGCCACCGTGTTCTGCCATGCTAGCTTAGTCTATGTGTATGTGTGTGTGCATATGTGTATGCCTATGTATGTGCGTATGCGTGCGTGCTGTATTCGTTCGCGTTAAGCGACATCGGCACGCTTTTTTTTGTTTTCCCTATATTTACTTAGTCTTCGGCTTCGTGTTTCCATCCTTTCCTCCCCTCCTCCCACCCGCGCCTCGCGGGGCTTGCAATCATGTTTTTCGTTTGTGTGCATGTGTGCAGGTGCGTGCTCCTGCATGTCTTCCTCTTGCTGTTTGGCATCCTGTCCCTTCTCTTGGAGGGCGCGCTCGGGTGAGTGCTCTCTTGGGGGGGGGTGCTACACAAAGGAAAAAAAGGCAGACAGATGGATGGGCGTCGCGAACTGGGGGAGGCGCCCGAACGGACAAGCGACTAAAAGGAGGCGCGGGCGGTGAGTCTGCGCGTTACGTCATCTCATCGCCGCTCGCCCTGCGCCGCGATTTGCGGTAAGGCGCGGGCTCTCTTGATACGAGGGGAAGATGGACCTTTGGAAGTTGGCCTTGCAAGTGTCGTTGTTGTGGTTGCTGCCAACCTTCGAGTTGTGCGCTTTACGCTAGACCATTCCATTCTACTCGGCTTCTTTTTTCTCGCTCATGGGGCCTCCGATGCCCTCGACTTTGTCACACAGATCAGCGTCATTGTCTGGGATTTCAACCCCACCCCCTTCCGCAACCCCTGTTCTTCTCCCTTTCCATCTTTACCATTTTTATAACCCCGGATGACAGGGGGGGGTGATGCCGCAGCGCGTGGCATCTCAGGACCCAGTGCCCCCACTCTGTCTGGGGAGGCCACGCAGCCCCTCCTTCGTCTCTCCCCCTGCCCAATGCCGAGCCGCCTGTGGTGGTGGCGCGGTGAAGCACCTGCCACGTGGGGAGGTCAGAGCGATGTACCGCCCCACTGACGCCGGCGGTCGGGCCCTGGATGGCGCTGCGGCGGAGCGACCTGCGGCAGTGCACAGGCTTGCGCCACGCATATGGTAGGCGAAGCGTCAGCGTGGCTCGAGCGTGTATCCCACCCCCGGCCCTCGCACTGCGTACGGGGGTGTGGGGAGCCACCCACCCACCCCTGAGGAGAGAATGCACCCGGTGGCGCCCGGCATAGTGGGGGAGCGGCTGTGAGGCGACCTGCGGGGCGCGGGTGGGTGTGCGGTGCTCGAGGCAGGGGGGTGGTGCTCCGACGGCTGAGCCGGGCGCATTGCTGCACTGGCGTGTCTCTCGCTCTGCATCGCACGACGCGGATGGGGGCCTGTGAAAGGCTCATGTGGCAGAGTAGCGTTCTTGCGCTTCTAATCCATACGCGACGGTAAAGGCGTGCTGTGGGCAGCGGGCTGCCGGCGACCAGCTCTCGCTCTCTCCCCCGCGCCTTATTCTCCGTCTTGAGGCAGCGAAGGGCCGCGCCAGGCTCGGCTGAACGGGACGTTCCGCTTTCCTCGTTCTCTTTATTCGTCTTTGCGCGCTTTCCTCGGGAGATAGCGGCTCTGCACGATCGGGGGGACGATGAAGTGTTCGTTGCCGAGTGAAGGCGAGGTCTTTGTTCTACCTGTGACTGCTACTTGTAGTTTGCATTTTGTTCGAGAAAGCGCCCCAGTGACGTCATGGCCTCTTCTCTCTCGTTGTTTCCACTGCCCAAGCCTCCCGAGTAAGCCCCGCCCACCCGGCCCCCTTCACGCCTCCACCCTGTGAGGCAGGAAGGCGGGAGGGCGTGTGGCTCCGCGCTCTCGTCCATGCACACAGTCACAGGCGCATACGGCTGGCGATGCCCTTGTATGAGAGACGCGTTTGATTCCTGCCGGTATGCAGCCCTCTCGGTGTCAGCGGCCCGACCGCACACACACACACACACACAAGCATCAAGAGCAAACCGATAAGCAGAGCAAGAGCGAGATGGAAAAGGGTTGCGTCTGCGGAGGACGCACGGAAACAGACTAACGGGTGTTTTTGTTTTTGAAAACGGTCGTTACTGGCATGCCTATCATTCAGCCGCGCAGACGCTATCTGGGCGAGCTGGCCTGTTGCCGCGTGGTAGAAGAGGAAGCGGCCGCTTTCCCCCATCGCCCACAAAGGCGCCCTCTCTGCTAACTGCTCCACGAGCCGTCTTTACTGGTGTGCACGTACTTGCAGCGGTGTGGCGGAGGGGAAGAAATATGCCCGCCTTGATGTTCGGTCCTGCTTGACTCTGCCCATCTCTCTCGTTCATCTATCTTGCCTCTCTTCAATTTCCTTTGGTGGACCGCCGTAACTGTTCTCGTGCGTTTACGTGGAACGTTGTCGTCTCGCCCGTCATCGCATGCGGAACGGTCATCTGCATGTTGTACGTGTGCGTATGTTGTGGCGGTACTGATGGCGTTGTTGTTATGCCTGAACTAGAAGCAGTCTGTGCGGGAGCCTATCGGTCTGCTTGTGCACGTGTGTTTGTGTGTGGAGGCGCTACCTCAGTCTGCCGTGTCTCCCTCTCTCCCTCCCTCCCTCCCCAGGAGTCCGCAACGCTGCAGAAAAAGTGGTGCAGTAGCGGGCACGGTCGTCCGCCACATCTTCTTTTCTGTAGCTTCTTGCCCTTCCTCCTCCTTTTTCAGCCTTCTTTTTTGCTTCACATAGCCGCAGCGGACGGAGAATGTTCGTTGTCGCGCACAGCTGATAAGTGCGCTTCTCTGGTAGGTCTTTTTTGTGCTCTCTCTCAATCTTCATCTGTCTGCGTCTTGGGCGGCCCTGACACGTCAATTGCGAGGCCCCCGACCTGCGCATGGTACGACGACCCGCAAAGGACGCCAGAAGGGAGGGGGATCGCCACGACCACCGACCTTCGCGCACGGGGAGGAAGAGACGGCACGGAGAGGATGTTAGCAGCAACACGCCGCCGCTTTCTTCCACGTCTTACCTTGAGTCACATCAAACGCAAGGGAGAGTGAAGTCGCCTATTTCGCGCAAGCATGACGGGTCGCACAGCAGGAGCAGCAGCTCTTCGGGGCAGCACCGCTATGGGCGCTATCGACACCGCGAAGGACAAGAGCGGCGCGCCGGCGTTGACGACGATGAGAAGCACCTTTACAGGAGTGCGGACAACAGGCACGGCGCCCGGCAGCACCAACGACGTGCGAGTGACGACAGCGTGCACAGCGATGAAAACCGGCGCCGCCCGTGTCCGACGTCGATGAATGATCCAGCTCCGTCTCCGCAGGCACCCATGACCGTCCCACTCGCCGCAAGCGCTACGGTCCTCCCAAGGGCAAATCTCGCAGTTAGTGCACCGCCAGGTGCAACGAGAGCCGGCCACAGTAAGCGCCTTCCCGAGGAACTCGCTGAATCTCCACACACGCAGCCGCCTCGCATGGAGACAATCAATGAGCGCAAACAGCTCTTCCGCACGCGGTTGTACACGACTCCTCTGCGAGTGCCGGCTACCGAAGGCGCAGAACAGCGCGGCGAAACTCCCGGTGCAAGCCTCACAGCGACTGGCGCCACGCCCAACGACTCTGTCGCCGGGGCTCCCTTGCTGCGTGCCCCGCCGCCCGCTATCCTGTCTGCAGCTGGTGGGCCGGCATCTCTCAGCATAGTCAAGACGGTGCCGTTCTCGGAGGAGGAGCACCTTGCATGGCTCTGTGCACCAGCCTCGCCGACAGAGATCCGCGCAAGCGCGGCGGTGCCTCCGGGGGCGGCGGCGGCGTCGTCCCGTGGCCTCGCCTGCACCGAGCGAATTCCTCGCGCACAAAGTGAGGGAGAGCTCAAGCACGAACCCGACCGTCGCACCGTTGGCGCGACGGCAACTCAACAACCCCACCTCTCCTCCGGAGCTTCGGACGTGCTTGGGAACGATGCGCCTGCTTGTCTACAGGGCCTGGCGGCGGCACCGACGGCAACCGCGCCGAACACAGCCACGCCGTTGGCGCCGCAGCAGGGGGAAATCAGCTACAAGAGCAGCTTCTCTGTTCTCACGTCGTGGGACGCATTGATGGTGGCACCACCGCTACTGCGCACCACCCCCCGCATGCCGAGCCTCTTGACCCAAGATGCCGACAGCATTGGCACCGCTGTTGTGCACTCGAGCAGGTCGACCTCGGTAACCCACGCGTGTGTGAGCAACGATACTGCGCGTATACCGTCAACGGGCTCACGTGGCGAGCTGCTCATCGGCACTTCACCTGCCACGGAAAAGGGCGAAGCAAGACAAGGAGAAGAGGCACGCGCTGACGCGGCGCTGCAGCAGCCTCTCTTCCCATCTTCGTGCTGCACCCGCACTCCCACCACAGTCCCCTCTAGGCTGAAATGCGACGGGCACGAGTGGTCGCCCGAAGACTTAGTGCATCAGTTCGAGGAGGATAGCGCGCGCACCTTTGTGAAGCACTTTACGAACGGCCTTGTGTTCGTCGACCCGCCGTGGTTCATCTGCCCAGTGCTGCTGGACAACTGCGAACACCCATACTACATGACATGGATGGACGAACTCGAAGTCGGCTCCGTGGAGGAGGCGGTGGCAGAGGCCAAGGCAAAGCTGCTGACAGATGCGTAAGCGCTCCCGGCTGCGCGGTGGAGGGGCTATTGCGGGTGGGCGACGACGTGGCGTATGGAGCCATTGGCGAGCAGCAGTCGTGGCGTGTACAAGGCTGCGCCTCTCTGCTGAGGGACTCCTCGACTTTCATTGACTAGTGGGCCTTGCTTTCACCGCTGCTGTTGTGGCGGCTGCAGTGAGCCGCTGTATCTGACCCCCCGCCCGCTGCTTCGTCCCGCTCCTCTGCCGCCCACCACTCTTAGAGGTGGCGCGCAACACTCCTGCCTAGCCAGACAGGGAGGCTTCATGTACCCATCTCCGCACTCCCTTCCCCTCTACACATGCACCAACCCATTAGCACTGACGTCGGCACTGCGCAATGCCTTCGCTCTCTTCTTGCCCTTTTCTTATCGAGAGTGTCGCATGTCCGCCTCTCTGTCCTTGCGAACGAACGCGTGCATGCGTGTGGAGCGCGCCACCACACGTCGCACAAGCGATTTGCTCTCCTTCCTCTCGAGCCTCTTTCTTCATCGGTTCTGTTGGTGCGACTTGTCGCTGCCCATCCTCCTCCCGGTCTCTCCCTTGTATATCTACGCATGTTCACATTCACGCGCGCACACCCACACCGACCACCCTGCGCACCCCCTCGCCCTCACACCCCGCTCTCTCTCTCACGCAACCGACTCTTGTCTGCTGCTCGCACATTCTGTCTGTCTGCCTGTGACCCGCTCGCCGGCCCAAAGAACCCCTCCCGCACGGACTTCCTTTTCCTTCGTCGTTTCTCACAGACACCGGTGACACGGAAAAGTTAAGACGAAGAAAGCGCCGCGCTGACGTGACTGCCTCCCCCCCTCCCCCTTCCATTTCTTTCAGTTTCGCTCCGCCCTTTGACTTGTGCGCGCCCTCCCGCCTCCCCTTCTCCGGTCACGCGGAACTGCTGGCAGTTCAAAGGCATAATAATCTAAACGTGTACCTCACCACGCATCACGACATACCTTTTTCTACGGATTCTACCATGCGCCGCACCTTCAACAAGCTGGGCCTCTCTGCTCTGCGCGCCTGCCGTGGCGCCGGTGCGGCTGGGACCGCTGCGTCCGCTCATATGTCTGGATTCGACCGAGTGCCGTCCACATCTGCGCCGACGGCGCTCACGGTGCCGCGCCGCTCCGCCAGCGACGCCGCGCTCGCCGATGCCACCCGCCGAGAGCTGGAGGAGGAGATGGGTCGCAGCGACAAGCCAGAGCAGCCGACGCCGCCAGCCGGCTGGCAGGTGGTGCGCAAGCCCGGCACGTGTACCTTTGACCTCACCAAGTCTTTCGAGGGTGAGGAGCTGGTGGTGCGCTACAGCACGAACCAGGACTCCGATAAAGCAAACAGCCACGACATTTTTGTGTACATTACACAGACGAATGGGCAGACGATGCAGGCGGATCTGAGCATTGAGGAGGGCGAGCTGGTGCTGAACAACATCCGCTTCTACGACGAGGCAGCTCTCGCGAAGGACACCAGCGCCGAGGCGGAGGCGAAGCGGAATGAGCTGTACACCGGCCCGCTGGTGCACGAGTTAGACTACGATCTCCTGAACTGCGTGATGACGTACCTGGAGAAGCGCGGCGTGGACGAGAAACTCGGCGAATTCGTGGTCTTGTACAGCTTCTGGGCGGAGCAGCAGGACTACGAGGCGTGGCTGACCACCATGAACAAGTTTGCCTCGTAGGTGACGAACAGTTTGCAGGAGAGCCGGTGGAGGAGAGCGCGAGAGAGAGAGCGAAGCGAGGGACCCACGCTGGCATGCTCGCTCTCTCTTCGCGTTTGTGTCTCTGTGATTTGTTTGCGTTCAACAGAGCGGGTGCGTGTAAGAGCGACGGGGTTGGTGGTCGTGGCAGGGGACAAGTGTGGGCGAAGTAGTGAATGGAGGGGGACGCACAACGGGCGACTGGCTACCCTCAAACCTCCACTCAGCTAGGAAGCTCAGAAGGCAAAGGCGGCAAGAGGGGGTGGAGTGGAGTAGAGCGGAGATGCAACGCCTGACTTATGTTGGGGCGCTTACGTCTCTCTCATTCTAAGTTTCCTCCTCCTCCCTCCAACACCGCTAACACCCTCTTCACGCGCGTCTTACCTTGCGCCTCGACTGCTGCGCAGCTCCGCGCAAGTGCGGTCCACATGTTCCTCTCCTTCCCCACAGAGAGAACTTCTCTCTGTACGTGCGCGGATGGGAAAACAAGTGAGAACCTGGTCGTGCGACTCTGCTTGAGGGTGCGATGCAGGCTTGCTATCGTCGATTCCAACACCCTTCCCGCTTCCGCCATCGCACTTTTCCCACGATGACAGCGGCAAACACAGAAGGGGGGGGGTGGCACAGCGAAGGGGGAGAGGCAAGGGTGTGCATGCAAGAAGAGGCGATCATTCGCACTTGAGCTGTGATGTCGAGGAGTGAGGTGGGAGAGGGGAGGTGCACACTCGGCGGCTCGCTGCGCGACGTGCTCTTGTTCTCCCCTCCCCGTCAGTGCTGTTGCCGCCCTCATCTGTTGTGGGCGCGAGTGGAGAAGTGCACGCGCCAGTGAAAGCGACCGTAGCTTAGGTGCTGCTTCCCCTCTCATGGTCAGAGCTCCCCTCCCTTCTTCGACCTTACTGTGCCGCGGCTTTTTCTTAAGCGTACATAACTGTTTGTGTGCCTCGGTAAAGGGCACAAGAACGATGGAGGGGAGGAGGACGCGCCGGGGGAGAGGGGGGCGGCGGGTGATGTTTTTCGACAGTCGCCCTCCCCTTAATCTCTCCCATTACGCTCCTCCTCTTCATGTCACCGCGGAAGCAAGCCACAAGAAAGAGAAAGAAGAGGAAGAGGCGGCAGCAGCAGCAGCGGCAGCACCAGAAGCGGGCGAAAAGGCGCACGAGACGTCATTTGCTAGCATCACCGGCTGCCGCCCTGACTCTTTCGTTCTGCGCGCGGGGGCTTTTGAGCGCTCGCTACAGACAGCTGTGCAGAGAGGGAAAGGGAGGGGGAACGAAGAGGAAAGGAATACAAGTTGTGTTCAGCACGACATGTAAGCATGCAAACGGCGCCGCTCAGGCCTCGTCTCCCCCCCTCCTCTTGATGCTTCACTTCTTTTTCTCTCGCAGCAGCTACGAGGCCGCTTGCTGCAGTCGCTTTCGTCTACTTTCGCGCTTCCCCCTCCTCTCCGTCTCTTCGTGGTTGCTGGAGTCATTGCATCTGCGCAGGTTTGCGCGCCGTCTCGACCCTTTTCTTCTGAAAGTCACTGGGAGCGACTAAGAGCAGCAGTCGTGGTATTGCATCCTGCTCAAATGCGCTCGCAGAAGGAGTACATCGGCGGCGTGCCCGTCGTCGTCTCCCTCGCAGATGGCGATATCCTTCACCCCACCGACCGCCCTGCACCTGCAGCGTTTGTGCTGCCGCGCACCACGATGCTTCTCGCTATTGTGCGGGACCTCCTTCAGCTGTTTCGCCCGTACGCGGCGGCACTGCACCCAGAGACGACGCAGGTGTGGTTTAGCGTCCGCGACACCCCGCTGTCGTGGCTGTATCCGGCAGGTGCCGTCAAGGACTACGTGAACGAGTGTGTCCGCGAAGAGCGGGCGGCACACCTCTCGGCGTCATCGACGTCATCCCCGTCCTCATCAGCAGCAGCAGCGCTTCTGCAGTCTCATCTGTGCTCCATCTTGAGTGAGCCGCTCGAGCTCAGCTTCCACATCCACTCTCTCACGAAGGGGAGCTCGCTGGCCCGCACCGTGCCCCTCTACATTAACTACGACAGACTGGAGGAGCACATCCGGATGGAGGTGAAGCAGGCGCACAAGGCTGCCTACACTGTGCTCTACGGCAACTACACCATCTATCAGCGCGAAGCTGAGTCGGCGCTGCAGGCGGCCGTTGGTTTAGCACTCTACCGGCCCTTTGACGCTGCGGCACAGGAGCAGCTCCAGCAGCAGCGCTACCGCGACCCCGGTTTGAGCGGCAGCGGCGGCGCCGGTGTAGGCAATGGCGGCTACTCGTCAAGCAGCAGCCCCGGTGGTGGGTATTCGGCGCCCTTTGCATTTACATCTCCATACCTCCTGGCCGAATACCAGCAGCTGCTCCGCGGTCTGCTGACGCCTCGGCCGCACGTGGCGTACCTCATCCGCATCGGATTCCCCTTCGCCTATCGAGGCGCGGCAGGCCGGAGCGAAAGCGGGTACTTACAGTACGATGCTCACCGTGTCTCAGCAGCTCCGGCGCTAGCACTCTCCGTAACGGCGACGGAGGCGGCAGCTGCTCCGACGATTGAGCCGGAGCAGCTGCCTCTGGGTCTGCTGCTGTGGCGACTGTTCCGTGCACCTGTTCTGCGGTGGAAGGCCCAGCAACCGCAGGAGCATCCTAGGGACAGCACATCGCCATCTACCTCTGCGCACGCTTCAGCAGTGGTGCTCAGTGAAGTGGAGCGCACTTATCAGCAGCTACTGCGCACCCTTGCCCCCTATTATGCTGACCCTCCGCGTTGCGCGACGGATGAGCTGGAGAAGCAGGAGCCGCTCTTGACCAGCACCCCGCCGGAGCCGCCGGCGTGGGCGGCGTGGGAGCACGCGATGGTGCAAGCCTTCATGCGCGACTACGAGGAGCGCCCCGAGAAATGCGGTCTAGGACTTGAGTTTGCGGAGGCTGCCGCGCCGTCTGCCACCTCGCCCAATGCTGGCCGCCGCGTGCGCTTTATGGTGCAGGGCATCCAGCCCCCGCTTTCGACTCCCGGTAGCTTCCTGGAGGCGCATCTCTCCTCTAGCGACCGCGCCATTTTTGTCACGGTTCAGGTATGATGTCAGCGAGGATTTTGCAGAGAGGAGAGGTGGAGGTGGGAGAAGGAGGAGGACTAAGCGGGGGCATCGTGGGAAGGTGCGCGGTTGGACTGCTGCGCACTGCTTTCTCCTTTTGTGTCTCTTCACGTTCATGCTTGCGCGTCTCTCTTTTTCTGCTGCTGCCGCGTGCGCTTGAGGTGGGAGCGCTTGTGCCCACGATAGTATCGCGCCCCCTCCGCAACTCTGTGCACGTGCGTGGTCGCGCGCCTCCGTGGCTGTGCTTGGGCTGTCTCGGTGTCTGTGTGTGCTTGTGTGCCGGCAATACTTCCAGTGTGTCTTTCCCTCCCTCTCTCAGCCGTCTGAATCTCCGTTTGTCTGCCTTGCTGGTGCCGCGGACGGCTTCCCCCCTTTTCCTCACGCAGATCCACACATCGGGGAGGGGAGGAGTGGGGAGGTGTGTGTGTGTGTGCGTGTGTTGCAGGTGCAGGGGAGCCGGGCTCTGTGTCTTGACCCTTTTCTTTCTGCTATTTCCCTCTCATTCACTTGTCCCTCTCATTCTCTCTTCGTTGCCCGGCGCCTACCCACCCCCATCAAGCATCAAGCAAACACACGCACACGTACACATACATGCGCGCATACAAGTACGTGGGAGTGGGGAGACGCTATGAAATCACGAGGTCCTCTTCCCCTTCCCTGCTTGGCCCTTTCACCTGACGCACGTGCTCGCGGCATCGAGGACGGTGGTTGCGGCGGTCTGCACGCTGCATTGTCTGTGCTCTGGCGCACAGTTGTCTTTTGCCAACCTCCGTTTGCTTGACGGGAACGGGCGTTGCGCTCTGCACAGTCTTCCCGCTTCTCCTGCTTTGGCTTTTCCCACCTCCCCCCTCCTCTCTCTTTCTCCGTCTTTTTGTGAGTCCATGCCTTGTGCGCGCTTTCTTCTCTCAAACGCAGACGGTGCTCCGGCCGTGCACGGATCACCACCCCACCACCTCTAAACTAGTCGGTCACCGAGGCGGCTGTACGGGGTAACTGTGCCGCGGCTGTGCGGTGCACCGCTTCGCTCCCTTCTTCAGTCCCAACATTTTCTTTCCTTCTCTCTTCGGTGCTGCACGTCGGTGGGAGCGCTGCGTTGCAAACCCTCACACATCCCTTCCCCATGCCTACACGCGTCCCTCATCAAGTCGTGGAGGGCCGCCTTCTTCAGGCTTCCCGTCTGCCCGAGGCACTCTACGAGGTGGTAGGCTTGGTGTGGTTCAGCCTTGTTAACAGCGCATGCGACACTCCAGCTGCCGAGGTTGCCACCGCTGCCGCCGCTGCTGCCACCCCGGGTGCAGATTTAGAAGCTGCACCTTTGACGCCTCCGCCGCTACATGCACCGTGGGCACGCTCTGCGGCGCGCGACACGCACGACGCAGGGAGCGGTGCACCAAACACTTCGGAGGAGTCGTTCGCTGCGGTTCTCGGGCACACAAAAACCGGCCAAGCCCTCTCTGCTGCCGATTTGGACGAGTGGGCGAATACGGCGTTGAGCAGTTTCTTTGGCGATTACGATACGCTCCTTTCCGAACCACCTAAAATGATGACACCAGCAGTGCTTCCAGCCGCCTCGCCGACAACCAGCTCTGCGCAGGACTTGCCATCCTCTACTTCATGCGCGCCGCGTCCTACGCCAGTGGTCGAACTCAGCCCGCTTATCTTGCGTGTGCTCCTGTGGTGGGCTGGTCGTCCTCAGCTGCCGTCGCGGCGAAGCGGGCACGCTGCCAAGGTCGAACGACAGAATACCTACAGCAACCGCATCACTCGCTACGATGTGGACGTCGGTTCGACGAGCGAGTTGCCTGCTGACAGTCGCGCACCTTCACACGCGTCGTCCAGCGACAACGGTGGCAGCGGTAATCTGCCATCACAGCAGCAGGACGATGCCATGGGTGCGCAGCAGCTGCGGCTGCGCATTGCCGACATCTTCGCCCTGCTGTGCCGCCGCGACGGTGGAGTGGCTGTGTCCGACGCGCTTCTGTACGGTCGCTGCCACGACGCCTCCGAGCTTGCGGCGCAGCGCTGCCACCTTGTATTCAGCGGCTTCTCCGATGCACGCTGGAGGGCGGCGACAGCACTGGCTCCGAATTCGCCCAAAACCTTCGCTACCGCCCTCGAGCTGGCGTTGATTGAGCCCTCTGCCTCACCTGATTCTAAGGACGGCGGTGCAAGTGCGCGCAGTGGCACGTACGACGTGAGCCAAGTGCTGTGCGCACTGGTGGACCTGCACACGTCTGCCGCATCTGCCACTCGACGCTCTCAGCCGAGACCGTCTCCGCACCTCAGAACGGACGCGAACGTTGATTCCGACGTGGTGGCGACAGGGGTGCTGCTCCGCGCTCTGCTCCGCTGCCCACCGCTCCACAAGAGACTCATGCGACTGTTTAGCGGCGACGCGCGCGCAGCAGAGCCGCGACGCCACAGGCGAGGAGCCTCGGCTGTCGTAGTGACGCCGCAGGCGGCGGCGTCCTTGAAGTCCTCAGAAGAGGTTGAACCGGGCTCGTCGTCGACTGTAGTCCTGAAAGCGGCGGACACTCGTAGGCAGCTCGATATCTTTCTGCCCGCCCTCACTCACGCATCACCGATCGTGTCGGCCGACTCGTGGCAAACGTTGACGATGCTGCTGTTTCCGTCCTCAACCGCCACCGTCAGCTCTGCAACGCGACGACTACTGCTGTTTGCGCCGGCGTGCCCGGTGCAGCGCCTCCTTGCAGCCGCGTTGGCACTGCCTGGAGACGACAATGACGACACATGTGCGAGTAGGCCATCGACGCCACAGCCCGTCTTGCCCCCGTCTTCCCATCCTATGGCACGCAACAACGCACTGCGACTCCTCCACGTACTGTGCTCCTCGAGCGATCTGCCGCCGGGCCTCCAGTCGCTGTTTCAACAGTGCCCCGCGCTACTGTGGCGGGTGCTGCGCCTGGCCGCTGCGGTCTGCCAAGGGGTGGCCGTTGCTCATGTCGCGCTGGTGCGACGCGTTCTCGTCGACTACATCATGCTATGTGCTTCGCAGTCTAGCTGTAGCGAAAGCGGCGGTGTCGACCTGCACAACAACTCTAGCGTCTCCACCCAGGTGCTTCTGCGCGAAAACAAGGATGCTGTCGCCCGCTTCTTGGCGTCGACGCACGCGGCGTGGGGTGGTGGTGGCAGAGCGCCGGAGGACACTGGCGGTGACTTGGCTGGCGCCGCCGCTCCTGCATCCTCTGAGAATGGCTACGACGAGGGCCACCTAATGACGGTCCTGAACGCGCTGTGAGTGTGCGCGGTCGTACGCTTCGGCACACCACCGCATGCCACTACTATCCCTTCGTGGGTAATGAGGCGAAGACTCATCTTGTGGTTGGAGTCTCAGAGAGAGGAACGAAGACATGCAATGGGCGCCTTGACGGCGTTTCTCGCTCGCACCATATCCACTTCTCCATCTCTGCCCTGCCCATCTTGCATTTTGCAAGGAGGCCGCAGGCCACTCCTCCAACAACGAAGAGGGAAAGCGAAGAGGCGACGCGATGGCGATGATGAGTGTAGCGGCCCATCCTTCTGCTTGTGCTGTTGCTGGTAGGATTTCGACGCCTTTTTTCCTTATCACCGATGTCTTTGTTTTGTTGCGCATTCTTCTGCCCTTCAACGACCCGATGCTCTCTCGCCCTTCGCTGCCTTCGACCTTCTTCCGCCGTCCCTCTCTGCCTCCGTTTATGGGCTGCTGCTTTTCTCCTCGTCGCACCTTACCACCCAAACCACCACCCTTCCCTGCACAGCCGCGCTTAACTTACATGCGCAGCGCCTCTCTCTGAGGACTCTCATCCATCAGCTATCACATAAAGACCGTTGCTCAATCAGCAACTTTACAGAGGTGGTGATGAACTCACAAGCTTCTTCTTCACCTCTTCCTCCAGCCGCTTCGTGCGTGCAGTTCCGGCCTGAGCAGCTTCAGCTCGGCACAGGGATCCCTCTCGGCTCCGGCGCTATTAGCCAAGTTGTGCAGTGCCGTCTACACTGCGCCGCCGCGCCCTTGCTGCCGGTCGTGGTGAAGGTCGTCTCCAAGATCCAGGTGCTGCAACAGGGTAAGGTGCAGAGTGTCATGAACGAGAAGGCGACGCTGCAGCGCCTCGCTCCGTTTCCGTATGTGGTCCGTCTCTACGGCA
Organism: Leishmania infantum JPCM5; assembly: GCF_000002875.2. Classification (NCBI taxonomy): domain Eukaryota; phylum Euglenozoa; class Kinetoplastea; order Trypanosomatida; family Trypanosomatidae; genus Leishmania; species Leishmania infantum. The sequence continues at coordinate 329,320 of NC_009414.2, forward strand.
CCGCCCAGTCCGAGGACGAGCTTTACTTTGTACTCGAGTGGCTTCCCCATGGCGACCTGCTGCAGCACATCCGATACGTGGCACAGGAGCGTGTGCGGCAGTACAACGAGGAGGAGGCAGCAGCTGGATCGACTGCTAGTATGCCTAGTCCCGGTGCAGTAGCCGGTGGCACCACTGGATCCGTGCCGGACGGTGCCCCGGTGGCGGAAGCATCAGCGTCGACAGGTCCGTCTAAACGGGCCACGGCAATTCCGGCCAGCAGCACGGCGCTCCGCTGCCTCGACTTTCATGACATTCAACTTATAACGGCACAGCTGGTGCTAGCCCTCGAGCACACCGCCGACAGGGGTGTCGTGCTGCGTGACTTGAAGCCCGAGAATGTGGCGTTCGATGAGAAGTACCGCGCCTGCTTGCTGGACTTCGACACTGCGGACCTCGAGGGGGCCGTGAATATGCCGGAGACGAACGGCGGCGTAGCATGCCCTCCACCGGTGGATGCAGCTGCCGTTGATGAAGCCGAAAGCAGCGATGGCGGCGGTGGACACGCAGCAGCAGAGAACGGCGGCGCTTCTTCGTCTTCGCGACGGCGCCGCCTCACGGTCTCTCAAATCCACCGTATGCGGAGGAAAACGGCGAGCTTCTGCGGCACGGCGCACTACGTTTCACCGGAGATGGTGGGGGAGTGCAAGTGGAGCTTCAGCAGCGACCTATGGGCCCTCGGTGCACTCGTGTACGAGTTGGTGTACGGCGAGCACCTCTTTTCTGGCATGACACCGTTTGAAGTCCTCCAGAAGGTAGTCCACGGCAGCTACGTGGAGAGACACGAGCTGTTTCCGCACATCCACTTTGCCGACGACGCGGATGGGGAAGCGGAGCAGTGCTGCGGCGAGCGTCGCTTCGCTGCTGTGAAGGATTTCATCCAGCAGCTGCTCTTGACGGACCCGCAGAAGCGGCTTGGCGTGCACCCCGACACGCACCGCTTCGACGCCACGGCGCTGCGCCGCCACGCGCTGTTCGACGGCTTTCAATGGGAGCCGGTGGAGGCGCAGCTGCGCACCTTCCGCATGCGCCGATTCGACTTGGGGAGCTCGAAGGCGACGAGTGCTGCCTCAGGCGACGCGAGTTGTGATGCGCGAGAGGCTTCGAATGACGCTTCAGGTGCCTCGTCTGCAGCGCTGAAGTCGCTTGTAGCCGCGTGCGTCGATCCATCTGCATCGCTCGCCTCGTGCTACCACATCCTCCCTTTCAACGACCCCGCCTACGCAGAGTATGTGTATCGCGCGACGGCGGATGCCAACCCGTTCGAGCAGTTCTTTACTCAAGAGGACACCGAGCCGGCACCCACGGCAGCGGCAGCATCACATGAGGCAGCGGGCTCAGCGGGTGGCAGCGCGCCTGGTGCAGTGCCGACACCTGCGGTGAATTCCAGACCCGAGGCCGCCTCTGTAGTGGACGACGACGAGGTGGATGACGTCATTGATGATGTGGGCATGCACTACACCGGCCGCCCCGCCGACAAGTACTTTCAGGACTACCGCGACACTCCCTGAGGTGGCAGTGCTGTGTGCCTGAAGGCCTTCTATCTTTTTCTTGAGAGGTGCGTGTGGGAGGGGGGCGGTGTGGGGATAGGGTGGACGGCGGTGGTGCCCACCCTCTTTTCTCGCCTTGCCCCAACCCTCCCTGGCTGCATCACCAACGAGGTAGACTTACTCTCCTACTTGTTGGCAGCGCGGGCAGATGGGAGGGCCAGGCCAGCAGAGGCACATCCTCATCACACCGTCGTCGTAAAGGTATACGCAGCCGCACCTCAAACGTACGCGTGCTTGTGTGGGAATGGCGAGCGGCTGTAGCGCTTCTCTACCTCACCTCGCCGACGCTGCTCAAACACACGCGTACGCACAACATCAAATGCAACTGAGGTGCCTCTTGGATGGAGGTGGGCACGCACACCTCCGTACGATGTAATAGCAGATACCTACCTGCCTCTGTGCGTGCGTGTGGGGCTGTGCCGAGAGAGGGAGTACTCGGCTTCGATACCCAACCCATCGCATGGCGAGGTTTTTCCTCTTCTCTCTCTGATCGCACAATCACCCATCACGAGAGATGCGTACACGCAAGGTGCTTGCACAGCGACGTTAGCAGCATGCCAAAACGCCAATGACGAGAAAAGAAGAAGAGAGCAACCCCGTTCACGCGTGCTCTCGTCAGCCCTACAGCTACCCGTGCGTGCAGCTGCTTCCAGCGCCGTCAGCACGGCAGCCTTTCCTCGCAGCTTCTGCAGTCGAGGAACGAAACGCAACCGGTGACACACCGCCATGCTGATGACTGGCACATGATGCGTTGGTCCATTGCCACTCTCTCAGCAAAAAGCGCGCGCCACCTCTGTACTTGTGCTTTCCATCTCCACCGCTGTGACCCTCTGAGAGGGTGCAGCCCTTTCCTACGAGGAGTGCACAAACGCACAAGCAACTTAGCTACACATTGATCCACAGAGCACTCGTCCCCTGCCGCTAAATCGTTTTTTTTCTTGTTTGTTTTCGAGCTCCGTGCCTTCGGGACAGCCACAGTTGGGGCCGTGAAGGTGTTCTGCAGTTGAACCACCGGCATCCCCCCTCTTGTCTTCTTGTGCAGTGACTGCGACGCTTCATACCCTTCACTCCGCTCACACCACACATAGCCTCCCCCCCTCCCCCACCTTTCCGACTTACCTGCTTCAGAGATGCTGGAGATTACGAGCCTTGGCCAGTTGCTATTGCATGTACAGCGCAGCGATGTAGTGACGGTGATCGACTTCTACGCCGACTGGTGCGGGCCGTGCCAGCAGATCAAGCCGCAATTCGAGCAGATGGCGCGCTACTACGACCCCAGCAAGGTCATCTTTGCCAAGTGCAACGTCGACCGTAACCGCGATTGCGCCAGCCGCTACGGCGTCTCCACCATACCCACCTTCATCGTCTTCTACGCCAATGAGCGTGTTGCAACCGTGACAGGTGGCGACCTTGGTATGGTGCAGCGCAGCATCGATCTCGCCGTGGCCCAAATCCCGGAGACTGCGGCGCCCTCGTCTGCCGGCCAGACGGCAGCGAGGCGTGATTCGGTGCAGGAGACGCAGGACGCCTTTGCGGAGCAGATGCTGCGCATTGTGGAGGCCAAGAGTACCAAGAACCAAATCCTCGAGAAAGATAGCTGCGACGCTGCGTACGCGCTACTCAAGGCCAAGACCCCCTACGGCCTGCTGCTGCTGCCCTACCTCGCCTCTGACGCCTTCTCCGCCGTGGCCATCGACGCCCTCTTCTCCAACATTGCTTCTCGCGCTGGCGCTGAGCGGCACGAAGAGGGTTATCTCATCAACCAGGTCCTATCCCACCTCATGCAACTCTCCACCCATCTCTCCTGGGGGGACATGAGCGTTGTGAAGCAGCTGCACCGCGTGCTCCTGTCGCTGCTCGCCTGCCCACGGATGCAGACAGCGCTGATGACGAGTCCGTTCTTTACCAATATGTTCATCACAACCGGCACGCAGCTCGAGCACACCACGCTCTTGGGCGTTCTCTTTGGCCTGGGACCAAAGCCTATGGCAGCGGCGCGCGCGCCGCACGGGGACTGGCTCGCGATGCTAGAGGTGTTCTCTCCTCAAAAGCAGGATGAGCATCAGCAGACAGTCTACACAATACAGCAGGAGATGAGTACGCTTGCGAAGATGAACGTGCGACTGGTGCAGAGCCTGCTCCATGTAAAGACGGCTCGCGACGCAACACTGCGGTACCTTGGCAGAGCCCTACAGCTGAACGAGGATTACCTGAAGACGATGCATCACGACAGCCCCATCAGCTCTCGCTACTTTATGATCCAGCTTCAGTCGGTTCTCATTGAGCTCGCACTGCCTATCTTCCAGGCGCGCGCGAACAAGGAAGACACGAGCAGCAGTGGCGGTTACGACTACCGCCAGATCCCAGCCCACTACCTGCTGGATCGCCTGTACGGCCCAAACGGCGTCGTCGTTTCCTTTGGCAGCGACGTCGAGCGGGTGGCGCACTTCGGCGACGACAACCCGCTGCCCCGCGCGCCGTCGAGCCGCGACCCCTACAAACCTTTCATCCATCTCTTCTTCCTCGCGGCCCGTGCTGTCACGCTGTGCGCGGCCGTCTTCATTGACGAGCATGACCGCGACGAGCGCCAGGCGACTCATCCTCAGGCGTCACGGCAGCAGCGCGACTTCTTCACCGCGGAGAAGCTCCTGCTTGAGGGCCTGCTCGGGTCGACTGAGCTTAGTGCGAGCCGACTCGAGTTCCTCAATCACCTCGCACACTGGCTCCTGATGGTGATGCAAGTGGATGACCAGGGTGTCCTGCCGGCTCAACCGCCAGCGGAATGGGGCTACCTCCCGCAGTGCCTCGTCGACTGCGTGATTCGCGCCACGAGTATGGCGCCGTTGGACGGCCTTTACTCCGACGGCATGATCTCCCTCATGCTGGTGCTCATGGGCAACACCAAGTACTTTCCTAAGCCCCACACGCACGCCCTCTTCCCGGCCTACCTTCTGCGGCTGCAGGAGAACTACGCGACACGCAAGGTGCTCGAGCAGCATCCGTGGTTCAGCACCCACATTGTGCGCGCCTGCATGGAGTGCTACATCGCTGTCGAGAAGTCCACATACGAGCGAGTCGAAGTGCGCTACGAGCTCTCGTATGCCATCAAAACGTTCCTCAAGTCGAACCTGCTGTGCGAGCCGGTGCGCGAGGAGATGGAGTCGCAGGCGAACAACACCATGCTCGAGCGCTTCTCGCACATGGCGGTGGCGGAGGTGAATGAGGCAGTCGATCAGGTGATCGACACCCTCACAAGGATGAACGAGATGGTAAAGGCCGGCGCGGATTTGTCAGAGAACGCCGTCGCGTCAGACAGCCCGCAGAACGCCGCCGACGGCTCGAACGGGGAGCAACAGCAGCGGCAGACGCGCCGTCAGCGAAGCAACGCGAGTCGCAACGAGGATGTCGACGCCGGCGAGGACGGCGGCGAGGGGGACGAGGAGGAGAATGCTGACGGGTCGCAGACGTATCACGAGCGTGGCATGAGCCTCCGCTCCCACCTGATGCTCTTTACCGCCTCGATGGACATGTTCATCGAGCTGTCTTTGCAGTTCCCCAAGGGCGTCTCGCAGAACATGGTGGCTGGGCAGATCAGCGAGATGCTTGCCCGCAGCCTGATGGCGTTCGCCGGCCCAAACAGCCGGAGCCTGAAGATCCAGAACGCCGACCTCTACAACTTCCGCCCCCGCGAGGTCCTGATGCGTCTCGTCGACTGCTTCACGCACTTCCGGCGCTCCAAGAACTTTCTCCGCTGCCTGTGCCACTGCAGCATTCCGCTGTCTGACATTCGCAGCGTCATGCGCACCATCGTGGACCGCCAGCTCGTCTCGGAGGATCTCATCTGGAAGGTGTCTGAGATGGCGGCGGCGGTGACGTCTGTGTCCAAGGAGGTGGACAACGAGGAGGCCGTCTGGGACGACGCGCCGGACTACGCCTTGGATGCGTTGCTCTCCACCCCGCTCCTCCAGCCTGTTGCGCTGCCGGCGGACGTGAAGGACCTGAATGACCTGGTGTACGTCAACCAGGAGACGCTGCACCACCTCCTCCTGTCCGAGAGCAAGCACCCTTTCACGAACGAGCCGCTGACGGAGGACAAGGTGGCGGCTTTTAACAAGCGCCCTGACGTGGCGGCCGCTGTGGAGGGGCGACGGGCTGCTATCCAGAAATGGCTGGAGGACGTCAAGGCTGCCCAGGTGTAGACTTTCAGCGGGACAGTTGCGCACACGCCGGCAGAGAAGCGGGCGGAGCGAGTGAAGGCGCAGCGCATCGGTGCATCTTTTGTATGGGGCCGTTAGGGAAGGGGGAGGGGGCCGCGTCATATGTCATCGACTGAGCCCTCCCCCGCCCCCCTTGCTCCACCACTTCCGCTTCTCACCTCCCTCTCCTGCGCTCTCACTATTCTTCTTTCGTGTCGTGTTTTTGCGATGGGCGTTTTTGTGCGCGCCGACTGCCGTTCCTGTAGTGCTCTCCATCTCGCCCTTCCTCTCTCGTGTTCCTTGACTCCTCGGCGTCGTCGTCTTTTCTTGTTGCGCTTGGCGATGATCTCGCGTTGTTCATGGCTGTCTCCCTCCTCTTTCGTGTGCCTCTACACTGCGATGACTAACCCTTGATGCGCTTCATCACGTACCATTCTCTCTCGTTTTTCCTGTGGTGTTTAACACCGCTGACATTGATGCAGGCCATCCTCTCGCAGCTTGATGACTCATCCTGCGCCCACGGTCGCGCTTGCTTTTGTGCGGGCGCACATCACACAGAGCGGAAGAAGGGGGATGGTGGCGCACGGCGCTGATGGGCGGAAGCTCTGCGCACTTCGTGCCTCCGACACGCTTTATCGAATGACGCACTTCCTTTTCGGTTTCATGCGCGGCTTGCACGTGGGCTCATGCCGAGGCGGTCGGATGACAGGGGGGGGGTGATGCCGCAGCGCGTGGCATCTCAGGGCCCAGTGCCCCCACTCTGTCTGGGGAGGCCACGCAGCCCCTCCTTCGTCTCTCCCCCTGCCCAATGCCGAGCCGCCTGTGGTGGTGGCGCGGTGAAGCACCTGCCACGTGGGGAGGTCAGAGCGATGTACCGCCCCACTGACGCCGGCGGTCGGGCCCTGGATGGCGCTGCGGCGGAGCGACCTGCGGCAGTGCACAGGCTTGCGCCACGCATATGGTAGGCGAAGCGTCAGCGTGTCTCGAGCGTGTAATCCCACCCCCGGCCCTCGCACTGCGTACGGGGGTGTGGGGAGCCACCCACCCACCCCTGAGGAGAGAATGCACCCGGTGGCGCCCGACATAGTGGGGGAGCGGCTGTGAGGCGACCTGCGGGGCGCGGGTGGGTGTGCGGTGCTCGAGGCAGGGGGGTGGTGCTCCGACGGCTGAGCCGGGCGCATTGCTGCACTGGCGTGTCTCTCGCTCTGCATCGCACGACGCGGATGGGGGCCTGTGGCAGGGCCTGGGGGGGTTATCGAGAGGCGCTCAGTGAAATGCACTGTGGCAGTGAATTTCCACAGGCTGAAGAATAAACAAGAACTCATCGCGCGGCGCAGGTTTGTGGATGCGCGATCTTCTGCACAGCCTTGTCTTCCGTGGTGGGCGCTGTACTCCACCTACACACTTCTCTACCAAATCCCTCATCCTGCATCTTTTTTGGTTTATGGTGGGCTTTCTCTCTAGTTGGTGCCGTGCAGTCGGACACAGCACATCACCCTTGTTGCCAACACCGAAGCCACACGAGTGTGCGCACTGTTCGTCGGCTTTCCTTCACAATCCCGGACCACTCACGGGGCGCGCCGCTGCGCTGCCCTTTTTATCGTCAGCCAAGAGGTAATAGGAGGAGGCGCTCGACACACTTCTTTTCCATTTTCAGTTTGTGGTCACTGGCGCGTTTAGCCCGTGCCAGTCGAGCGTCCGCCTTGCCCCACTCCGGGGCAGAGAGCGGGAGTGAGGAAGGGCGATGACACGAAGCCATGCTTCGCTTCACGTCGTTTGACCTGGGCCGCTGGAGCTCTCGCGACTTTTTGCGAGGCCGCAGTAAGCGGGCAGGCGCCGTCCATACCCGTCACACCCACGGCCGGCAAGGCCGCTACAAACGCCTTTCGTCCATCACCAGCAGCATTCGTGATGGCCGTCGGCACGCCTCGAACCACATGCAGGGAGGTCTGGGCCTGAAGCTGGGCGGCGGCCTCTTCGGGCTGCGCATTCCCCGGCAGCATCAGCTGTCCCACATGTCGAAGGAGGAGTTCGAGTTGGAGGTGCACGGGCACCCAAACATCACCAACCCGTACCGGGAGCACCTCGACGAGCACCCGGACCTCAAGAGCGTCATGATGAACGCCACGGTGGCGCTGAGGCTTGTGGTGCTTCTGCCCAAGGCAGCGCGCCGCCCGGTGCAACGCGAGGGAGGCGATGTGCAGGTTCCTGAGCAGTGGTCGAGTGTGGTGCGAGAATTGAAAGCGGCGCTCGGCGCTCTGGCAGCTAGCGCCAGGCAAGCGCTCGGTGTTGTCGAGGTGCATCTGGCGACGTTGGAGTCCTCCGTCTGCTGTCGCTGCGCACCGAGTGATGCTGCGTCGACCCTGACCGCCGTCGATGGGAAGAGAGTGGAGGTAGGACCTGACCTGGAGACTGGCGCGGCTCGACTCTATCGCGCTCATTGCTTGTTGAGGAGCCGGCTGAAGCCCACGGCTGAAGCGACGCGACGCCACCGCCGACCTGCCGCTTTCATGGGGGCCGCACTACGCGCGTCTTCACCGACGTCCTCGTCGACACCGCCAGGAATGTTTCCTTGGTCTGTGCCCTCGACTTCCTTCACGTCCTCGGTGCTGGCCAGTCTCACGAAGGATACTGCTGCGCCTTCGCAGAGAGTCCTACACAGGCCATGCCGCGAAGGTACTCTTATCGATGCTTGCCTGCCCTCCTCGGCGACGACGTTGTCTGCACCCGTGACTGCTGATGCCGCAGGCGCTTCTAAAGGGAAGGGCATGATGGAGCTGGTGCGCGAGTGCAGTGCCACCGAGCAGCCCTTGCTGCGTCTGTGTCTGCGTCCTGGCGCGCCTGCGAGCAAATGGACGCATCTGGCTGTGCGCAAGGATCGCTCAGACACGACTGCAGTAGCCGGCCACGCTGCGGTCGCGACGCGGAAGGTCCTCAAGGAGGATATCGACCTCAACAGCGAGGTCGGGGTGTGGCGGCTGGCTCGGTCGTCTCTGCCAGAGCTTCTTCGCTGGCACTACTGCGCGCGAGATCCGCGGGCGCACAACCACGACGCGCTGCCTCATCACCGCCGCTCGCTGCCCGTCTTGCTCGTGGTGGACTACTCCACAATCGCCGGGGATGTAGGCCGCGCGCGGGCGCAAAGTACAGCATCATCGAGGCCTGCTGCGACGCTCATGCCGCGGCATCTCTCGCTTGAGCTGGAGTCCGCGGGGTTCAAGGTGCTAGCTGAGTCGTCCTTGCTCGACGTCGCCAAGTCTCTAGAGGCGTGGGTGCCGGCGCGGCAGTGGGTGGACTACGTTCAATCCTGTGCACACGCACAGCCGCGCGGTGCTTGCAGGGCGGCTCCAACCGCACAGGCGGCGACATCGTGAGAAGAACGCGAGAGAATCGGTACCAGCCACCTCTCCAGCTGGCTCTATTTCTATAGTGCACACAAGCGCCGTCAAGCTATTGCGCAGACCGCGCGTGAGACGGCATGCACGCAGGCCTGCACACTCGCTCACGCGCAGCTCACTAAGCACAACACACGAGGAGAACGATAAGAGAGCCGGCACGAGGTACACAAAGACATGATGAGCCGTGATGGTTCCATCGGTGAGGACACGCACGCCTGTGCCACGTCTGCGCTGACGTCAGTGCACCAAATCATTAATTGCCACGCACGGCTCTGTTCTCTCCTCTCCTGCCGCGAAGAGTGTGTCTCTGTGTGGAAGAGGGGGAGAGAAAGAGGGGAAGACGGGTGCGGCGCGGTGGCTTCCTCTGCCTGAGGAGGGCGAGGTGTGGCGTAGCAGCACTCTCAGAGATGTTGCTGTGGCTCGTGGTCATTTAAGGCGCTGCCTATCCCTGTACTTCCATCTCGATGTGATGCATTTCCGCCTCCTTTGTTTTTCTTCTTCCGTTCCCTGCAGTGTGCAACTCTGCCAAGGCGTTACCACCGCGCACGCGTGTGTGTCTGTCTGTCTACCATCCTTGCTGCGGGGAGGTTGTGGGTGCATCCATACGGCAGTCAGGCAGACGGTGGGCTCCACATCACACTTTCTCCTTGCCACTGCGCCACACTGTGCACGCACTTCTCTCTTTTTTCTATTGTTTCTTTCTCTGCCTTTCGATTCAGAATGCGCTGCGTGCGCGCCCTGCCCGTGGATCACCGCCTTGCGGCACTGCGGGTGGTGACAGGTACACCGACGTATGCAACCACTTTGGGCTCTGCGTGCCTTTCGTTGGTTTTGGATGGCAATGCGGCACTTCAAGCCAGTCGTCGCTACTCGTCCACCTCGGCGCACGGCGCGCGGTCGTCAGCAGCTGCGAGCACGTCCAAGCTGAATTACTACCGAAACCTCGGCGTCGACACGGATGCGACACCTCAGGAGGTGAAGACCGCCTACCGCCAACTGGCGCTGAAGTACCACCCCGATGTGGTGGAGGAGGCACACAGGGCACACGCGGAGATGCTCTTCCGCCGTGTTTCGGAGGCGTATGAGGTGCTCTCCGACCCGGTGAGGCGTCGTGCGCACGATGCGGAACTAGGCATCCAGACGCGCCGCAAGCAGCAACCGTCTGCCGCCAACGCAAAGGCGGGCACAAGGACCGGCTCTCCTGCCGGCGGCGCGCGGCCGTCCTCAGCATCTGCGGGAAGGCGGAAGCACACAACATCGACGGCTTCGTCAACGTCCTCGACGACCTTTCAGCAGCCGCAGCAGCGGCGGTATCGCAAGCCGTTTGTGCGCGGTGATGCCAATCGTGTCTTCGCCGACGCGTTCGACGGGAAGACGTTGGACGAAATTCTGTTTGACGTGCAGCGTCGTCGCCGTCAAGAAAAGACTGGAAGGGCGGCAGCGGAGCAGCGTCGCGAACGGGGCGGTGGCACGGGGCATGCGTCGTCCAATGACACCGCAAAATCGTCGTCGTCGCCGCCACCGGCCATGGGGGAAAACGCCCCTCTCGACCGCGACGCACGTCTGCGCCACGTGATGGAGACGGCCGCCGAGTTGTTTGCGCAGCGAGCGCAGCGTCAGTACGGGCACGGAATTCTTCGTCACATACGTGGCGTAGCCGGTCCGCTGCCAGAAGGGCCGGCAGCTCCGCCTGAGGTTTACATGCCGTTCCGTCCATTTGTCGGCATGCCGGTCCCTCCAGGTGTGCGGACCCCTCCGGAGCCGAAACTGGGAAAGGTGCTATACTCGCAAGAGGCCACCATAGACAGCAGCAGCAGCACACCCGACTCTCGCGGTGCGGCTTGGTACGAGATTCCGAAGCAGTTTCACACGCACACGTACGCAGACGGTACCCCACAGAGCCGCTCCGCGAGTTTGGCCAAGGCAACCAAGTACATCCACGGCATGCCGCACAACATGGGCCAGCTCTACTCGTATCACCGCCCGTACTAGGCAGAAACAGAAAAGGAGCAGCAGCGCGCGTACGTGTGTGCGTGTATGTGTGAACTCACGCATTGATAGAAGGTGAGGCGCGAGGTGGTCGCTGACCGCGAACAGGCACGGCATGCTGACGGTGTTTCTTTTGACGGGCCTCGGGCGTGTGTGTCCTTGCGAGCCATGTTTCGCCTTCCACGCAGGACATGAAGGAGGCGGCCATGGTCGTATCCTCACATTCATGGAAGACCCTCTACGGTTCTTCTCGACTACTCCCTGCTCATCGCTGGCGGCTGTTGATTGGCTGCCTTGCCAGCGCGCGCGCACACATACACATATTCACACACACGGCTGGGCAAGGGTGAAGAATTTGAACTCGCGAAAGGACGGCCAGGTGCGTAGGGTGGGTGCACTAGGGTGCACGCTAAGCGCCCCCCCCTTCCTGCTGACGCCCGCATTAAGCCAAACACAAAAGTCAAATGTGCAGGAAAGCCAATATCCGTGTGGAGGCGGACAGGGACAGAGCGGAAGAGAGAGCGAGCGAGCATTTCCAGAGAGAGAGAGGGAGCGCGCTTCCGTCGACCCAGCCCCCTCTTCCTCTTCCTCTCTCACACGCGTATGCAGTGGCACATGCGGAAGAAGGGGGATGAGCTCGAGAGATGGAGTTCGGCCGAGCGGCCCGGCGAATGCTTCCATCTATGTCGCATCCTACTTCTTTTCTACCTCTTCCTCGCACTCTTTCACTCTTTGCTGCCCTCGCACACCATCTGTGCCTCCTCACATCCCCAACCTCGCACATCGACACACACACACACACACACACACACACACGTGACATTGTCGATATTGTGGAGCCATCGTCGCTTAGCATGCGTAAGAGCATCTCCTATCACCGCCACCCGCATCTCTTCTTATTTTCCGTTCCTCTCGTCTCGCCAGAAGCCCCTTCCAAGGATGCGTACTTACAGTGGAATGCGCCGTCTTGCGTGCCTGGCGAGCGCCACGGCCCTATCGGGCCTTTCGGTAGCTGCCACTGCCGCTAACCCAGCGGCGTCGACGACTGTACCGGCCCGCTTCATCTATACTACGTGGGGGTCCGTGCCGTGCGAGGGGTGGGCGTGCAATGAGAGCTGGCTGAAGCGCATCACCTCGCAGTCCGAGTACCGCAGCTTCGATTTCTGGCATGTGCCGCAGGCGGATGTTCCGGCGGGGCTGAAGCTGAACGCGGTCGAGCGCTACCTGCTGAGCAGCCTGGAGAACGACGCAGCGCGCCTGCTTCACGTTTCGTGGTGCGAGGACTTCGACTCGTACTGGCGCGACCGTGTGAACTCGCTGGAGATGCTCTACAAGACCATCTACACAGACGACCACCCGTTCTACCGCTACATCTTCGGCAACTGCACGCACAAGACGGCAGAGAAGGAGCACATGCTGCGCAAGCTGAATTACCTCAAGAACATTCTCTTCTGGGCTTGCCGCACAGAGCGATGCTACACAAGCATCGCGAAGGCGCGCTACTACGTGCAGCGCTGCGTGTGGAACGCGCTGGAGCGTGAGCGCTACCTGTGCGCGTGCGTGGAGGCCGTCGACTCCTTCGGGAAGAAGGTGCCGGAGGAGCTGCGTCATAAGGCGATGCCGGAGCTGGAGGTGGCTCTAGTGAGCATGCGCCATTGGGTGTGGGACTGCCCGAACGGCAAGCGTACCTTCACGCGTCGCCTCGCGTAAAGGTGAGCTAGCCGTTGGTGGTGCTGTAGCTGAAGCAAGAAGCAGAGTAGAATGGGATCTCGTGATGGCTTGCAAGGGTATCTGTGCGAAACCGCTTCACGCGCTTCACCTCTGCCCCCCCCCTTTCTGCACGCACTGCAAACACTCACGTGAGTGGAAGAATGGTTGCGCAGATGCACGCAGTCGAGGTGCGCCGTGCACGTTTGTACGTATGCGTGTGTGTGGATGTGGAGACGCACTCCTCTTTCACACTCTCTCTCTCATACACCGCTTATCTACTTATGCCTAACTAAAGATTTGCTCTGTTTCGTGTCGCGTGCACGTGCCCTCCGGAAGGCGTTCTCTCGTCGCGCCGGGCGTGCGTGCGCGCGCAGGTGCAGCGGTAGGCTCTCTTTTCCACCCCTTCCGTTTTCTTTCACGGACTAGGTGTGTGCATGTACGCGTGTGCATATGAGGGGGGGGGGGCGCTGCTGTGCGCCACTGGAGACGTCGCTTGCTCCGCTGTTTACGCTTGTTCTCTCCTTATCTTTACTTCCGTTAGCACCCTTGCGTCTGACTGCTCAAGCCCCCTCTCTTTTTCCCCCCCGTAGCATAGGCATGTATGATGGTATGGTTGTGTGAGTGATCTCGATGGCCCGCCGTGCTCCGTGTTGCGCGTCGCCGTTTGTGTGTATCCTTCCGTTTTGCCTACTTTGTGATTCGCCTCTGCCGCGACAAAAGTGAGTATATCCGACCGCCACTATGCTCTCGTGCCTGTACGGGTGCGTTTTCATTTCGGTGCTAACACCGATGCACGGGCTCAGACGTGCTGTTCCCTCCCCCCTTTCCCCTCCTTCGTCTCTCCCCCTGCCCAATGCCGAGCCGCCTCTGGTGGGGGCTGAATCAGGCACCCGTACGCCATGGGGAGGACAGAGCGGTTCATCGCTGCTGATGCCCACGGTGGGGCCCTGGACGGTGCTGCGGCGGAGCGACCTGCGACGGTGCACACGTCTGCGCCATCCACATGATGGGTGAGGTGTCGACGTGACTGGAGCGTGTATCCCACCCCCGGCCGTCGCACTGCGTACGGGGGTGTGGGGAGCCGGCGCCACCACACCCCCTCTGAGGAGAGAATGCACCAGGGGTGGCGCCCGGCATAGTGGGGGCGGGGGGAGGAGGGGCTGCGGTGAGGCGACCTGCGAGGCCGCGTGTGGGCGGGCAGAGTTTGGGGCAGGGGGCGGTCGTCTCAGGTGACTGAGTCGGCGCATTTGGTGTACCGGGCGTGTCTCTCGCGCTGCTTCGCACGACGCGGATGGGGGGCCTGCGGCAGGGCCTGATGGGTTTAGAGCAGCGCTTGAGTCGCGTTGTATGGCGGAGAACGTACACACGTTGGCCAAAGGAAAAAAAAAGAGAAAAACTCACCTGCTCGTGGTGTGCCAACCCCCCCCCTTCTGGGCGCGGGCTGGGCTTCGCTGAGCGCTCGACATCTGCCCTGGCCACCTACACGAGCACACATGTAGCTCATCAGCATTTTCCGCCGGGTGTGCGATAGACCAGAGACCTTCGCCCTCTAAGCTAGTCATGCGTCGTTTGCTCACGCGGCCCGCTCTCTCTGTCTTACTTTACAGACACATGTATACAGGCAAGGGGTTTGCCTGACGGCGAATGGTGCCCGCGCGACAAGAGCAGAAAGAGCAGTGCCGGGGCCACTTATGTGTAGATGAGCATGTGCGTGTGTGTGTGTGCGCCTGAGGTGCGCAAAACCCGCATCGTCGCTTTATCGGCCTTTTGTGTGATGCGGATTCAAGGACTGCTTCAGCCACGCTGCCTGCATCTCCCATTCCTCTCTCTACAGTGTCGGCGCACGAATACCGCGGTGTTGTTCAAGGAAGCAGGTTCACTCGTTGGTGTGCATCTTGCCTACTTATCCGTCTTATCGCTTTCACTTCATCCTCGCGAAGCGAGTCTTTGCCGATGTCTACCGTAGACATGTATATTGATGGGGCTGTCGCCTCCATGTGCGCCACCATCATTTCCAACCCCTTTGATGTGATGCGAACACGCATGCAGCTGCAGGGCGAGCTGTGCAAGCGTGGCGAGTACAAGGTTGTGTACGACAACCTGGGGCAGGGTATGATTCGTGTGGCCCGCGAAGAGGGCCTGCGTGCTCTACAAAAGGGCCTCGTATCGTCTGTGATGTGGCAGGTGATGCAGAACGGGATTCGAGTAGGACTGTACCCTGCTGCGCGTGCCGAGGTGAGCTATGTGTGTGGGTCGGATGCCGTCTACATCTCGGTTATCGCGGGTGCCTTGTGCGGCCTCGTGGGCAGCTACTTATCCTCGCCATTCCAGCTGGTGAAGACGCGCCTGCAATCGCAGCGCAACACGATTGTGACGATGCGTGGCGATGTGCTCTCGAAGGCGACGACGGGGGAGCAGTACGACTACGCTGGCGTGAAGGATGCATTTCACAAGATCTACAAGACAGGCGGTCTGCGAGCGCTTTGGAAGGGCTCGCACATCGCGGCGCAGCGCACGCTGGTCGGCTCTGCTGCGCAGCTCACCGCGTACGATGTGGCAAAGCCTATAATTTGTCAGCGGATGGGATGGCCGGCCTCTGACATCCGCGTGCACATCTGCGCCGCCATTTTCTCCGCCTCATGTGTCATGTGCGTCATGAACCCGCTGGACGTTGTCATGACGCGATCCTTCAATCACCGCATCGGTGAGCCCATGGCCTACTCCACAAACCTCGCCGTAGCGACGTGGAAGATATACCGCATCGAAGGCGTGCGTGGACTGTACAAGGGGTCCATGGCGCTCTTCTCTCGCTCCGCGCCCCACAACATTGCGACATTCGTGATGCTGGAGTACCTGCGCAAGATGCGTGAGCGGTACACGAACCGTGCGTACACATCTGGGTCGTCCGTGGACAAGTCGATTGGGTTTAACAGGGTCATTGACAGAAAGAGCGGCAAGAACGCCGCCTAGTGCACTGTGTTGGCCAATGCTGACCGACGCGGAGTTGCCCTTGCTGTACGCGGGCTGGATGAGCTGATTACCAATCAGCACACCAGGGAAGTTGTGCTTGTGCGGCGGACTTGCAACTCGCTCTGCTTTCACCTCGCCTGCGGCTGCCGCTCTGCCTTCTCGCCTTCCATGTGCGGGCGATTGTGCTGTGTACTCGATGTAATGGTACTCAACGTGGAGGAGAGGAGAGACGCGTGCGCTGCTTCGCGTCTCGCGCGTGTGTACGGCGGTGGCTGTGAGTGCGGACGGCACGGTGCTCAGCGCACCCAGCTCCTGAACTGGTATTCTTTGTGTTTTGGATCCTAGGCAACGCTTGCACCGCGGAGGACACGAAGGGAAAACATGAAGGAAAGACGTACGAGGAGGCGGCGGCGTTGCTACGCTTCACTGGTGGGGCTGGCGGCTCGAACAGCCCCACCGTGGAGCAAAGGGCCAGCGGCACGGGCTCCATCCGCCCCTATACGCAGGCAACAGGAGACCCACGTGGGCACTAGCAAGGTGCGCACCCATGAACGAGAGGCAGGGGAGGAGAGGCCCGCACCCTTTGGTGTGCTGCCGAGGCTCATGAAGGCATGGGCCTCGTTTACGCTAGGCGACGACGGCAGCGGCCTATGGAAAAGGTGAGGACGGCACATCCCGACGTTACCTGCGGTGGGTTGCGTTCTTGTCTCGCGTCGCGAGCCTTTGCGCTGACCTTGCCGTCCCTCGTGCATGCGCGCGCGCTCTCGCCGTAGCGGTGTTTCTTCTTCACCTTGACGACGATCCCTACTCGGCGCCACAGCGCGAGTATCTCTCTCTCTCTCTGTGTAGAGCTTCCCTGTCGTGCACCCGCTTTCTCGCCAACTTTTATACCCTTGCTTTCTTACTGGTGCTTGTTGTGCCCCTCGCCAACGCGCGTGTGCCCTTACACGCTCGCGCAGATGTTGAGGACGGCGGAGGGCGGACTCCTGCATCTGCCGAAGTGATCGCGTCACCACAGGACCGAAGGGTGGCGGCATTCAAATCAGCGAAGGAGCGGTGACTCATCTGTTGCCCTCGCACCACTGCACCTCTTGTGTTTTCATTCATTGCAGTACTCTCTCGCATGTCAGTGCGGCTGCTGCTCGGTGCGGGCCTGGCATACGCCCGTCGGCTACCCCTGGCACCGTCGCCGATACTGTCCTGCTGCGCCCCACACCTCCACACGGGTGTCTTGTGGTCGCTGACGGAGGGAGCGCGTGCGGCGCACACCAGCTCCAAGGAGGCAGGGTACTATCGGCTGCAGAACCCAAAGCACATCAACATCGACCCCTGCGTCTACGAGATTCGCACTATGCGCGGCAGTGGCCCAGGTGGCCAAGGCACGAATAGCAGCAGTAACAAGGTGGAGCTGCGCGCGGACATGGAGCTCCTGTCCGAGTTCTTCGACGACGAGCTACTTGCCGCACTGCGCCGCCACGAGGCTGGCGGAGCGCTCACCAGTGACGGGACAACGATTGTCGTGAGCTGCCACGAGCACCGTAGCGCCTTGCAAAACAAAGAGGGCTGCTTGCGCAAGCTGCAGACGCTTCTGCACAAAGCATCGTGGGTGCCACCGGCGGAGGCCGGCCTCGTCGAGCGGCCATCCTTCATCGTCACAGAGCAGAAGGCTAGGCGACGCAAGAAGAGCACCATGAACCGCATGACCCGCTCCGCGCGTAGTGGGTCGTGGTGAGATAAGGCGGTTCGGCGAGGGGGAGGGGCTGCTGGTGGAAACGTTCGGTGCTGCGCCGTGTGCGTGTATACGGGAGTATGCAGTTTTGGCCAATCCCTTTCCCACGGCTGGGGCACTGCCTACCATTGCACAATGATGCGCTTGCCAAGTGTTGTGCCCCCTCCGTGGATGCCACGCTCTTCTTCTTGCTCTCTCTCGCCCTGCGCCACGGCGACGGGCTTCACCGTCTTTCTCCTCGACTCTTCCTCGATTTACACAAGCACCGCGGGAGCAGCGGATACGTTGCTACTTGAGGCAGGTGGGACGATAACCCCTCCTCCCTCCTCCTCATTCCGCCTTCCTCTTTCATCGACACGGCGTACAGCGGCGGCTGACACAACGTGCCAGGGACATGACTGCCCTTGCCCCGCTCTTTCGTCTTGCTCAATCTCTCTCTCTCTCTGCATTCACCAGACATATCTACAGCCACACCTATACAGGCTTGGGCTGGCGAAGAGACGCGCCTCATCGCATAAAACGGTCTGCACTCAGCTCGACCTTTACCGCAAAGCGGCGGGCTGCCAGCCGATTCCGCTGTCGCCGATGGACGTTGAACACCCTGGTAGTGCGCTCATCCGCCATTTATGGCACTGCTTGCGGCTCCACTCTTCTCAAATTTGTTTCCTCTTCCAGATCTCTCCTCTCTCTCTCTGCAACTGCTCCGCTTTCTCTTTGCATTCCTCGCACGTGGACGCTTCTCACTCGAAACATCACTTCCACGCCAGCCCCTCGCGAACCTTCCTTCCCATCTTCTCGTTATCGCCTCGTCCACCCTGCGCCGGGAAATGCTGCCCAGGCTCGCTCTGTCGCATGGTGCTGCTGCTGCTGCTGCCGTGCCTCTCGCCGTCACCATTAGCACGGCTTCTGCGACGTCTGTTTCTCAGCGCTGGTGCAGTAGCATGACAAGTGACAAGCCCGACGCAACCGGTGCTAACCCGTTCACTTCCGCAATCGCAAAGACCTTACGCGAGAAGGTGTTTTCGCAGGACTTTACTGCCGTGAAGGCTGCCACACCGAAGGAGACGGAGCTACTAAAAAGGTGGCGCACTGGTGACGGCACACCAGAGCAATCCCCGCGCCAACCGGCGGCGCCCGGCACGGCCGACTCATCTGACGTGGAACCGCAGATTGCAGAGGGCGCTCAGAATGTGGCCGTGTCGCACGGGAAGACGTTCCGCGACTCCCGTCCTGCCGACCCCGAGGAGAGTGTAGAGTGCAAGCGCCGTCGGCTCATCTACCAATCGCGCTACCGCGGTATGGTGGAGATGGACCTCATCTTCGGCCACTTTGCGCGGTGCAAGCTCGAGACCCTCGACGCGTCTATGCTGGATGAATACGACGTGCTCCTGAAGCAGCTGGACAGCGAGCTGTTCCGCTGGCTGGTCATGGGCGTGGATGCGCCGGAGGGGGTGGCGAAGCTGCGCTGCTTTGACGAGCTGCGCCGCTTCATTAAAGAGGAACGTACAGAGCTGCTGGGCTCCAACTGAGCAGGACTGGAGAGGCTTCTCCCCCTTCCCATCGTGAGAGCGACCGCCCTTCTGCTACCGGCTCGTCGCGCGAAGCTGAGCAGCGTGAGACGACGCGTCGTGCTGCCGTTCCTTTGGAAATGCCACCCCCTTCCTTCCCTCCGCCCTCCGCCTCTCTCTTTGTGAAATCCGCTGCCGCTCGCATTCACCAACGCACGAGTAAGGCAAGTGCTGACGCGGTTTACAAAAGCTTCACCTCTCTTGCTGCCTTCCTCGCTCGCTCCTTCCTCCGTTTGGTTTCTACTTTATGGGTGGTTCTGCATTCGTGCGTGCCTTGTGATGGGTGTGCGATGCTGTTGTGCTGCGCGGATGCGTGAACGCACGGAGGACGACGCCGCAGGAAAAAAAAATGGTGAACCGCCCTCCCCACTGACGTTGTCCACCCCCATCCCTCCCCCGCTTGCCGTTCACCTTCTATGCGCTCATCTTTGAGCAGGAGTGGTGACAGCGGGCTATGGGGATCAGAGAGACGGAGACGCTGGAGCTGCCAAGCACCTTGTTCTCCTTTGCAATCCTGTGCTTGGGGTGGAGCGCCCCTCACCCTTCTCACCTCTGTTTCGTTCTTGGCCGGCACACTCCCGTTTCGACGTGAGTCGATGCTTCCGACACGTGAGCGCCACCCTCCGTTGCGCCTCCTCTTTCTCCGTCTCTCGCTGCCTGCATGGGCCCTACACGAGGTGTATGTGGGTGTCATCACTCCACATATCTCCGATAGCATGGAAGAGGTGACTACTGCCTTTGCCCGTCGTGGACGTCGCTCTTGGGACGGATGAGGGGGGAGGGAGGGGGGTTCACCCAAGATAGGGCGAAAAGCAAGTGCTACCGATACGCGCATCATCGTCACTCCCACATACTCTCTCCTTTCTCTTTCCTTCCATGCCTTCTTTACCATAACTCGATGTTGTATCATAATATTCATCCGGCGCAACCCCCCTTTTTTTTCGGCGCAAAACGATGGCTGGCACGCACACGCACGTGGGTGCATGGATCCCCACCCCTTCTTTGCTCTTCCCGATTCGTTGCTCGCCTTTACTTTTTGTTTTTGCTCCCATCAACACCGACGCCTGCGCTAGTACTTCGCTGAGAGAAGTAACACACAAACACCGTTCACGTCTCTTCGGGTGGGTGCGGCTGCCGAGTGCAAGAGAGCGCGGCTCGGACGTTTATATCTTCGCACCTTCGCACGCACGCACGCGTCATATACTCTTCACGATTGCCAGATCACCACCACACGCACGTCTACACGCCCACACCCGAATAGAACACCTTCCCGTACTTCCATTTCTTGGCATGTATCTGGCATTCATGTCGCGTGTTCTGCTGACACTCCCCGCCTGTCTGAGTTACTCAGTTCCGCCTTTCTTTTCTTTTTTATTGCCTTGTGCTCCTCCCCCGCGAAGTGCCTCTGGTAGCTGTCCCTCTCCCGCCTTACTACTATTCTCTATCTCTAAGGTCTATTGCCCATAGCCATCTTTTTTTTTATTGTTTTCCGCACTGTACGCGTTTCACTTTTTCACACACGCGCGCGCACACACAACCCCGTGGACCGTCTTTTCAGAGTGGGATAGCGATCGACAGGTATTGTCGCAAGCCCTTGCAGGAGTGACTGCATCGCTGTAGGGACAGAGATCTGCAAGGGGCGCTCGCAACAACAAAAAGAGTCTGATATATTGAAAACTTGACCCTCCCTCTTTCCTCCTTTTCCCCTTCCCCTCCCCCCATACACCCAAACCCACTCAAAAGCTCGCTGCTTTTTTTTTGCCCAGTATCTTACCAATCGGTATAGTACGCATAGGAGAGGCGGCGCACGAGCGAAACAGCAACAACAAAAAAAATATCAGGCTTGCCTTTTCTTATTCGCGCAGACTCTCTGCTACGTGCACTTCACACCTTCTCACACCCTCACACCACGTGTGTGTTTGTGACCTACCTAAGATTGACTTCTCTCTCGTCATTTACACATTCGACTACCTATCTGTTTTTCCAGCTGCTCGTTTCTTTCTCGTGTATCTGCCCGCTTCCCTTCCACATCACGTCGCCACCGTCGCCGCCTCCTCTCATCACTGCGGCATTTTCATTGGCGTGCCGAACCGTCTTTCTCTCTCATTTTTTTTTTGCACAC
Organism: Leishmania infantum JPCM5; assembly: GCF_000002875.2. Taxonomy (NCBI): domain Eukaryota; phylum Euglenozoa; class Kinetoplastea; order Trypanosomatida; family Trypanosomatidae; genus Leishmania; species Leishmania infantum. The sequence continues at coordinate 350,591 of NC_009414.2, forward strand.
TCACCTCTCCTTGCCCTCTGCGTGTCTGCGCTCCCGTCTTTGTTTTTCGCTTTCGGTTGTTTCGCCTTCACTGACCACTGTGGCTTGTCTGTCTGTGTGTCTCTTGCCTTTGTGCCCGCACCTCCTCTCTGTGTGCGGATTCGCTTTTGCGTGTGCGCGTGTCTCGGCGAGGGGACAGTTCTGGTGGGTGAAGGCATGCGCATGCGCATACGAAGCACATTGGCACGTCCGCACACCGTCACCGCGACGCCTCCTTTCTCCTCACTTCCAAAGAGCAGAGGATCCACGAAGCCGGCGAGGAGAATATATATACGCGTATATACCTCTATATGTATCTATACCGGAGCACACACATACATATATACGAATATACCTCTATATACACATATACCTATCTACATATATATATATATATATGTATGTATAGCGCATAGCTATTTGACGTGCTGAAAGCAGGAAGAGAAGTGACATAAAAGAGGGAGAAGGGGGCGAAAAGAAGCGAAAACGGAGGCCACCGAAAAACGCATCTTCTTTCTTCTTCCTCTGCGGTACTGAGCTGTGCGGTCCTTTCTCTCCCCCTCTCTTTTGCGCGTCTGTCTGTGCCTTGCCTGCTTCGCTTCTGCTCTCTCTTTCTCTCGGTCCCTCTTCTCTGTTTTCAGCTTCTCGTTCTTCTGTTTTTTTTTTTCGACTCTTCACCAGACTTGTCGCCGCCGCGCCTCCTCCCCCTTCCCTGTCCTTCTGCCCATCCATCCACGTATCCATACATTATATATATACAAGTACACACACACACATATATATATATATATGTGCACTGCGGTTTTGTCCGCTTTGTGGCGTCCTACTTCTCATCGGGCTACTGCTCGATGCGGTGATACTCTCGCTTGGCTTGAATTGCACACGTCCGGCTCAGCTTCTGCGTGCCTGTGAAATTCGTTTTCTCTTTTCGTGTGTTTATCCACCCTTCGTTCCACAAGGCGCTTGGTGCCGACCATTTATACACACACCAACACACACAAACGGAAGTCGTTTCTGCCGCCCATCTCCCTCCCTCTCTGCTACACACGATACCATATTATTACCTTGTACATTTTATGGCTGCCGCCTCTCCCCATCAGCTTCACTGTTTCTCCTTTCTGGAACGCTTTTTGTAAAGTTATCTTGGTATCTACCTATATATGGATGTATGGACATGCATGTGCATGGTGTAAGGTTTATTTTTTCTTGATCCTCCTTTGGCTTGGTATCACAGCCGTGCATTTTGTCTGCATTCGTGTTTCCGCGTGTTGCGCGTGTGTTCTCTTCCTTCACTGCACACAGCAACTCTCGATCTTTTTTTTTGCCGCCTCTCCGTGGCTCTCTCGCTGTTCGTCCTTGCATTCACCCGACGGACGTCTTCGCCCCTTTCCGCGCACTTCTTGCACTGCCGGTGTAGATTCCCTTTGTATTTCCTTTGGCGATGCTTATTGGCTCCCCCTCCCCTGCTCTCTTTCCACCACTCTCTCACTCCTCCCTACGAAGGCCCCATCTTTCTCGTTTTACTTTTTGCCCTTCTCCACATTTCCCACTCGTTTTTTTTTTGGGTTTTCGGTTCTTCCGGCTGATCGGCTCTTCTCGTCCTCTTTCCTGTTTCTTCAAGAATTGAACTGACTCTTGCCTGCAGGCCAAGTCGTGTTGCCTCTGCTGCCTTGTGAGCTCCACGCACACATACGGACACAGACAGACCAGAGGGACAGACAGATGGGCAGACACAGACACGCTCACGCGAGTCCCTCTCTCTTTTCTCCTCTACGCGTCTTTGGGGGTGTGCGGGTGGGGACGCAGGCTATATATATATATATCACCTTTAGCCCCTAGCACGTTTTCGCTACTTCCCCCCACTTCTTTCTCTCTCCCCTCCTTTTGTGCTGTCGCGTCTCTGCCAAGGGTGAGGTTATGCATTTTGTGAGCATTATTATTGACAAGAGTATTCTTACTATTTTGCTCGTTCTTGTGTGTGTGTATACGCATTCAACAATTCAGATGCTCGGCGTGGCGCCATTGGTAGGACCGTCTGCCGGCGCCGCCGACGTGCAACAACTTGCTGACATACGCGCCACGGGTGATTCTTGTCGAGATGCTGTTGTGTCGGAGCGCACACGCGGTGAGCAGGCCTTCCCACGAGGGCATACTCACGTTGGCGCTCGCGGTGAGTGCCAGGCGGCATTGAAGTTCTCTGCCATGACCTGCAGCAGAGACAACGACACTGCAATCAAGAGGGCTCTAGCACACAATACCACGGCAGAGCCGTTGACTAACGCTAGGACAGCATCGTGGACGGCTCACAGCGCTGCACAGAGAGAGTCGGCTGATGTGGAGGCACGTATGAAGGCCATAACGGCGGCCATGACATCTTCGCCACTGCCGTTGCTGACTCACGTGTTGACTAGCGTACCCTCTGCGATCGCTTGCGTATCTTCGGCTACTCCTGTCACCTCCGCAGCGTGCGCCAGCGTGGGCACCGACACCGCCGCCTCGCGTGTCCCTCGCACTTCACCCTCTTCACCTCCAGTGGCCAGCAGCGATGACGCCACGCCGTGGTCCATGACGCTTCACACCGACGCCACGCGTGGGTCAGCGGCAGAAGCATACTGGGTTCCCTACGACGTCTATCTCGCTCTCTCGGCCCCGCTGCTGCGAGAGCGCGCCTTGCAAGACTTCGTTGCGACGCTGTGTTGTCCAATGACACCGTCGGCGGAGGGCCAGTCGCAACTAGTCAAGATTGACAGCGTCTTCTCTTTTCTTCTCCATGGCAACGCAGTGGCGCCGCCGATCGCCTCTGCTCCCGCGGTGGTGGCGCCGGTCTCGACGTTCCAGTCGCCCATGCAATCTTCGTCGTCGCTTCATTGGAGCGAGCACGGCTCCCGCAACAGCAAAGCCGAACTCATCGCCTTCCCTCTTTTCTGCGTCCTCGGCGCGAAGCTGTGCACCGTGTCGCGACGTACACGATCCATCTGCTCCATCCACACTCCGGAGGCTCCCATTGCAGCACGGCTCGCCACGCACCCGAATCAGCGCGGCGGCTATGGCAGCCACAGCCGCCACGGTAGTGACAGAGCTGACTTGACGTACCCTGCCGTCCAGCAAGATCTCGCGGCCAAGCCCTGCAGCGGCACCGAGGCGTCGTTACCTCGGCACGACGGCGGCAGAGACCATGTGCTTCTCCTCTTCGCCGAGCAGCTGATCAGCGGCCTTCCTGGCTTTCCTGTCGCGCTTCTGTACACGACAAGCCCGACCGGTGCTGTCGTCTCGGCGCCACCGGCGGAGGCTTCAGCCTTCTGGGACAGCTGGCACAAGACCCCGCGTGCTGTGCGCCGAAGCGTTGCGTACGAGCATATATGGAGCGTCGTGACACTGCCGAGGCTGGTGGCAATGCTGCAGCGTTGGGGCGTGGCCCCGGCGGTGGCGATGCGCCGGCTCTGCGTAGGGCTGCACTGCTCTTCTACCTCGCCGCTAGAGCCGCCAGGAAAGCCTCACCCGCTCCACGCCACGATGAATATTGCACATGGGCAAGGAGAGGAGGCGACGGCGGCGGCGGCGGCAGCGCCGGACACTGCGGGCGCTTTGCGTCGACCCCAGCTTCCTTTGGCAGAGCCCGACTCTTGCCTCGTGGAGAGTCCGCCTCCCATACCGACGGCCGCGCCCGCGCAGCCGGCGAGGGCGAGCGTCGTGGGGCCGCCACAGCACATCGTGGACAGCAGTAGTAGTGATGGTGCTGCGTGGGAGTCCTTGTCGTCGGACGCCGGCGTTGTGCCGCACAGAGGCATGAGCACGCCTGCGATGCGAGGGGCCGAAGTAGCTGTGCGGGCGCCGGCGACGCCGCTGGAGCGCAGAGGGCGTGTGACAGCTGGCGAGTTTGGCACCTGTGGCGTCACCACACCTCGTTCGCAAGACGGGCTGCTCAGCAGCGGTGAAAAGGGCGACGCAGGTGACCCAGTGCACCCGTACAACGCTTTAGGCGCGCCAGGCTCCGTCAACACGGGACCAGAAGACAACCGCGGCCTTTACGGCCAGGCGCACCTGTATTACACTTCTTCGTCGCCGCCACCACCGGCTGCCTCGTCAGTCAAGACGACTGCTGGTAGCGTCCTCTTTGTGCGGAGCGCCGTGTCGGGGAGGCCGCTGACGGAGAGCAGCACTCCCCTCTTCAACACCAGGCGCTTCCGATATCCGGATGTGCTGCATCCACCGTTGCGGTTGCGCCTGCACACTTCTTCGTTCCTGGAGCGCGCCAACGGCCCCGTCCGTGTGACGAGGGGTGCGGCGATGCTGCCCACGCCTCGCTGCTCAGGTGCACCGAAGCGCGTGACCGCTGTGCCAACCGACGCGCGCTACAGCGACAGTGGCGCGTTAGCGCATCCCTACGAGGTGCCGGCGTCAGATACAACGCGGCAGTCGGGGAACCGGCATCGGCGAAGGCACAGTGGCACAGGTAGCCGCCTCGTCCATCAAGACGATCATCGTCGAGGCACGAATGTGCGCGACGCGCCAGCGGAGCTTGTTCATGCCTCCGGTGATGTCGAGCAGTTGGGAGACGCGCGGCAGGTCTCTGCCCGTCGAAGCTCAGTGGATGGCTTGACCGATCGCGGCAGAGTTTCCAGCCACGCAGCTGCGCCAGCGCTGACTCCGACGCCACCCACTCGCAATGGGAGTGGCTGTTGCCTTGGTGCCCGGCAGCGCACGGAGCATGTGAACAGGTACATGCAGGTCCTCATGAGCGCTGCGGCGCTCCGGCGCGCGAGCCCGTCGCCGACAGCGACTGATGATTTCCCGCAACAACAGCAGAACACAGCTCATCGATACAGCACCGGCGACCATCTCGCCGCGGCAGCAGGGGCGACTCCGTTGTGCGTCGCCAGCAGCAGTAGCGGTACTGGCAGCAACACAAAGGGCAGCCTGAATCGTAGTCGCGAGAGCGGAGACCGCGGCATGGCCATGCCGCGGCGTGCGCCAGTGCCGCCACCGCCGCTCCAGCAGCATCAGCTGCACCTCCACCGATCCCCTCACGCGAACATCCTGCTTTGCCATCAGAGCAGCATGAGCACCCAGTCGAGCTTCACCTCAAGCTCCTTGACTGGTGGCGCTGTCTCCGTTGCACTCAGCGACCACGCGGCGAGCGTCACCGCAGAGCACGAAAACAAGCAACTGGGCGACGATGGCAATACCGATAGAAGAGCCGGGGCTGTCGCGGCGCCGTCGACGTTCGCCGGGGATTCTAAGATTCCCTCTATGACGACCTCGTCCGAAGGCTCGCTGGCTTCTGTGGCCGACGCCGCTGGCACGCTACCCACCGCGCAAGTCTCGCTGCACCCGGAAGCAGCGTCGTTGTGGAGCGTAAAGAATGCAAGGACGCACAATGCTGCCCGAAACGGCATAGAGGACTCGCTGTCGAAGCGCCTCACGCGCTCCCCGCTACGAAGCATCTTCACTGGGCTGCGGGCGTTGCTGCAGCTGGCCACTCCACCGTCGTCGATGCAGGCGCGCGGCTTTCCTCATCGCGACGCGAAGCCTGCGGGGCCACAGCTGTCGCCTTGTTCACCAGAGGACAGGGCTGTCCGGCCGTGTGTCCACGCGCCGCCAGAGCTGAGTAGCTCCCTGCTGACGTACTCTTCTCACCCCACGCTGTATGCCGCGGCAGACGCTGCGGCATCTCCACCCCCGTCCGATGTTCTTTCGCCGCCGGGGCAGCACTCACTGACACTGCGCGCATCATGCGAGCGGTCCGCGTCCTGTTTGGTCACCGCTTCATCGGAAGAGAACCTGTCGCCGCCGCTGAGGCACAACCGCGGCAGCGTCGTTAACCATTTCGCCGTCGCAGGCGCGTCTGCGAGGCCATGGGCGCTGCCGACGAGCGGCTTCTCTGCTATTAACGGTTGCACCGCCAAAGTGCGGCCCCTCAGCGCGAACGAGAGCGACCACGGTGCGGAGTGTCGACTCGTCTCCGAGCCCGCGATCTCGGTCGATCTGCAGCTTCACGCGGCGGCCCGTGAACACGCAGCCAACGCACAGGCTGTCACCGCGCCGGGGGCTGTCAGGCACGATGGCGCCACTGCAGTGGCCGCATCCACTGCTGCTCCACCGGTGTCTCCGGGCTGCCAGCCCTGCGCGGCTTCTTTGCACTTGAGTCGTCGCTTGGCTGATGCTCTTGTTGACTCCACCTTGCACGAAGGCGGCGGGTGGCCGTCTTTTCTGCCACTGTCCCTCTTGGGGCCCACTCTGGCCGTCGCGACGCAGTTTCCGGGTGACACAGGTGGCTTCAGGGCAGCCGTTCCAACACTCGCCAACTCCGAGTCTGGGCTCCTCTCGTGGTGGATTGACACCGCCGCGCTGTTGATGAGCCTGTTAGCGTGCGTAGTGCAGGCGGTCGGGCGCGGCTACGTAGCCCGCCGTGACCTTCGGAGGCTTTTTCGGCGGCCGTCAAGTAGCCCCACCGAGCGTGCGGCCGTATCAATGACGATTGCCGCCGCAGCGCCGGCCGTGACGCGCTCGCCTCACCACACGCTAGTCACACGCGACCCATCGTTGTCCTCGTCTCCCACTGCTTCGGCGAGTGCGTCGCCTGTCCCTCCCATTGTTCACCATCACGGGGTGGCCACGCTGGCGGCCACCGCAGCCTTCAGCGTCGACCATTTTCCGGGGTCACATAGGCCCAGTGCGTCGACGCAGATGGCGTCGTCGAGCCGGGTTTTGGCGATGCAGCCGCCGCAGGGCTGCCCACCGCCGCCGCAGGGCTGCCCACCGCCGCCGCAGACTGCGTTCTCGACTTCACTGACGTTCTCTATCAACGCCACCGTAGCGGAGGCGTCCACGACTCCCAGCGATGTCCACGTGTCGGCACGCGATGTCTCGCTGGTTGCCACGACGACGCCCAAGTCTTCATTGCAACGGCACAACGCCGCTTCGCAGACGTCGCCAAAGTCCAACAAGATCCCTACTTTCTCGTCTTTCGCCACTGACGCCACGCACTCCTCTCCCAAAAACCTCTCCAGCTTCTCTGGAGTGAGACTGAAGCAGCCCACCCGCTCCTTGGACACGGCCTCGCAGAAAAAAGTGCCGGCGCCGCCTCTGCGGCACCTGTTTGCCATGTGCGGCCTACAGAGCAGTTCCACCAGCGAGGACTCCGGCACCTGGGCACCTGCGCCGAGCGTCGAGGCGGCCGGTGACGCGGCCGCCTCGTCTGATGAAGACGACGCTGCTGCTGCTGCGTCGAACGCGAGTGCATGCCCGTCCATTGATGCAGCGACACTCTTGCGGGCCATATCCAAGTACACCATCTCCACTACGCCTGATGTTGTGCCACAGGGGCGGAGTAGCGACGCGAGCCGCGGCCACGAGCTACCGAGTCCGAGCACTCATGGTGACAACAACGCAGGTGGCGAACCGAGCGGCGGCGCAGCTGCACCGGCATGTCTTGTTGCCGGTGAGCCCCTGGGCTTGCTTGCCCAGCCGTCGTTGCTGCGTTTCGCCACGTCGCTGAAGCTGCAAAGCAGCACCGAGGACGCTGACACCACCGCCTTCCGCGAATCCACGGCGGAGTGGATGGGCATGATGCAGCAGCAACTTGCAGTCACCCCCAGCTGCACCGTTCCTTTCCTCGATCAGGCTGCTGCGAAAGGGCCGCCGGCGAGCACCCTAGGGAGTAGTAACTCGCAGGGGCCAATTTCGCCTGATGGGGCGCGGAGCTCGTCGTGCCGTCTGTCCTCGTCGGCTGATGAGTACGCTGCCCCCATGGTCGCGGAGTCTCTGTTGCAGCTGCAGCGCATTGGTCGCGGGTGTCTCATCAGGCGGCGGTGCGAACTGAGTTACCGGGAGCGACAAGAAAAGGCCCTTGACCTTCTTCACAAGCGGGCGTGTCAACACACGCCGGTGCTGTCGACATGTGCGACGTCGATGGAAGAGGATGGCATAGCCGACGGGTTTGGAGGTGGCAGCACTGCTGGAGGGGCTGCGGCTGCGCTGAGCGGCATCACGGGCCTGCGCTCGGCCTCCTCCTCGTACCAGACGAGCGATCGGACACGTTTGACGGGTTCGCTGCCGCAGAGCACGCCGTCACTGCCTGGGGCCAGTCGGCCGCTCGTGACGCTGATGGCAGGGCAACGGCGCCTTAGCCCAGTCAACGGCCGACATTTCACAGACCTTGCGCACCCCGCCTCCCTGCTTTCGCAGGCAGAACCAAACCTCTCTGGGCCTGAGGGCGTTGTGGGCATCGTTGGCGACAGTGCCCAGCTGGCAGACGATCGCAGCACCGCTGTCACGTTTCGCGGCAAGACGAACACGATGGCTGTGCCCTCCGACAGCGGAAAGTACATTGCTTCGCCAGCCTTTGTGTCTTCCAAGCGGAGGCCCAGCGTGTTGTTCACCGATGCGCCGCCGCACATGCCCAGCTCGGGATCACTGAGTGAGCCGAGAGGGGCAGCTGCTGGTGGCACTGAGGACGGGACTGCGGCAGCAAGTGGGAGTGTCCAGGAAGCGGGAGCGACTCAGGCGCATCGTGGAAGCCTTCCCTCATCTGCTCCCCCTCCTGCCGCCGTCAAGGCGGCTGACGCTGACAGAGGCGATGACGACGCTGCTGTGGAGTCTCCTCTTGTACCGTCGCCGACGGTTGTGCTTCCCAGCTCGTCTGCAGCCGTGCCAGTGGAAACCAACGACTCTGCGAGGAAAGCACAGCCTCCCACCGGCAGAGCACCTTCGCCGCCACGACCGTCGTTGCTGTCGCCACCGTCGCTGCGTGTGCCCTTCTCACGAGATTCCTACTTGTCCTCAGCGAATCCTGTTACAATGAAGACGCCCGTTTCTGCTGCTGCGGCTGTTGTTCCAGTGACAAGCGCGGTCGGTACGTCGATCTCTGCTACCATGAGCGACAGCAGCTCCAGGCAAGCATCGCGCAGCGAGGGGGCCTACTCGATGCGGTCGCCATATCGCAGTCCGTCGTCACCGTTCACTGTACAGGGCTCACCGCATACCGACATGGTCGGTGCTGCGGTGGACAGCAACGATGCCAGCTGTTGCCCTCTTCCGCGACGACGCTTTCTCATCGCTGTGCCTAGGGCAGAGCTCTCTCCGATGGAGGGCTCCATCGTCGCCACAAGCGGCCGCAGTGCTCGTTCCCTCAACAGCATAAACTCCCTCCCTTTCAATTGCAGCACCACTGCGAACACCACGAGCGTCACCGCACAGATCTTCAGCACTTCTCTGCCGGAGGGCATGACCCCAGAGCTGTGGGTGCTGGACGGCGTCGAGGAGGCCGCCATGTCCTCTTCAGTCTCGGATGGCAGCGATGACGACGACGCCGATGACAACGAGGGCGACGCTTTCAAGGCAGATCTCATCCATGTCGAGGGCGGCGCTGAGCCGGCGTGCTTCGTCGCTGCGGCACAGGTTCTAGGGCGCGAAGCGGCTCCGCCGTTAATGTCGAAAGCGCTGCTGCTACTCCAGCGGATCGGACGTGGCTACCTGTGCCGCCGGCACCAGCACTTCCTGTTCATGGTGTCTATCTCGTGGACGGAGATTGCGCTGATGCGGCGGGTGGCGCTCGGCTTTCTGACGCGACGGCGCACGGGCTTAGACTTCTTCGTGCACCGTGAGGCAAACCGTCAAATGGCGTACTGGGAGCTGCGCCATCGATCTGCCGTGCTGATGCAGAGCGTCGTGCGCGGCTTCAATGCACGCCAGCGGGTGAAGAGGCTGCAGAGGCGGGTGTGCACGCGCATTGAGCTACGCACCGCCCTCGAGCAGCAAAACACAGATGAGTGAGTGCCTTCAAACGAAATGACAGCGAAAGGCGAAAGAGGGCGCGCTCCGGAGAAGCCCACGCTCCGTATCGAGGAGGGCGTGAGCGAACACTGTGGCGAGCGCCATCTCAACGCCCATGACCAAGGGGCGCCTTGGTCCCCCCTCCCCCCAAGAGGGTGGCGCTGATCGAGCGCGCAAGGATGCGGGCCGACTTTGTGCGCTTCGCTAATCTTTTTTTTTTGCTATGTGTGTGTCTGTGCCATCGTATGCCCCTGACGATGCCGGCCACCTCAGTGCGTGGCATCAGGGGCCCGTGCCCCCACACCCTTTGCGGGGAAGCCGAAAGCCCGCAGCCTGGCCTCGGGCACGGCGGCGGACTCTCGATGTCGGCGGGCAGGCGCGCGCTGGCGGTGTGCCGGAGAGACTTGCGGTCGCGACGACGTTTGTCTCGGATTGCTGTGAATCGCGTCGACGATTCAGCAAAAAATATGCGTCCACCTACCGCCTCTCTGCGTTAGCTTCGTTGCGGTGATGCCGAGCGTCATCCTGGTCCTGGCCTGCGCTGTATGCAGTGACGTTGCAGTGGGCTGAGCGACACTCAGCGATGTTGGTTGGCCTGGTTCCTGGACGTGACCGTGATGCACCAGAGGCAGGCGAGCTGTGATTGTGTATGCGCCTACACTTGTTGACTTGTTTGTGGTAGAATGACACGTTAACAGCGCCGCCTCATTCCCCCTCCCCTACCCCCAAAACGAATTTGCCGTCAAACTCTCGAGGGACGAAGCTCATAAGCGCCCCCCGCCCCCCTGTGTGCTGCAGGTAGTGAATGTGCCCGCTAACGTAGGCCGCCCGTGATCTCTCGGCTCTGTTGTCGTTGCGTAGTGCGCAAGCAGTCACCAGCGCGTTTGTATGAGCGTGCTGGATGAGATGCACACTATCAAAACGTGGCGGAGCCAGTGGGATGGCACATGACCATCGACGCACACGCGTGTGCCTCTTGTAGATGTCTCGCGGTGCGCTGCTGCTGCTTTTCATTTGTAGAGAAACAAGACCGACTGCAGAAAACTCAAAGTTGGGGGATCGAAAAGAAAAAAAGTGTGAAGGCGGTGCGCAAGGGTGTACTCTGACAGCAGCGCGGGCGGCAGCAGCTGTCTCCACTCTGATACCTCATTGCTTCTCCTGCCATTCATTCATACTCGTGCGACTTACCACGCGGCGTGCTGCGAGCGGGGCGGGGATGCACAAGTGGAGGAGAGGGCGGCTTGCGCCAGTTCTCCGTCCCTGGCAATACATTCCAGCGTTCATGTCTCGGTATGTGATGCTCATACGCGCGCGCACGCTCCTCTCCACTCTCGGCCACCTCCTCTTCATCTTCCGTCTCTCCACGCCTCGCGACCTTTTCTTTACAACTCCCCCGCACCCATCTACCTTCTCCCTCAGTTTCTCACTGCTGCTGCTACTGCTGCTCTTACCATTGCCGCCACTCGCACGTTTCAGTGCATGTGTAGCCACCCTTTTCTTTGCTTTTCGAATTTTGCCCCCCCCCCCCCCACGCCCGCTTCCGCTCCGCAACTGCGTCGGCCAGGCGGGACCAAAACGGTGACGAGTCAGATTGACGCGCGAGAGGAGAGCGAGGGCGGTCCAGCTTGGCGGCGCTATACGGCGCACACCCCGTACACGCGCCACACCGACATCTGCCCCTCGCTTTGCCGCCGACCTATACATACTCCCATTCATTTCCTATACACACATACGTGCGCCGACACCCACATAAGGAAACAACCGCTCGCGCACGACGCATAGGTCATCGTGCACATCACTATCTTTTCACTACCGCTGCTGCCCTCGACCCCTTACCCTCCCGGCTGACAAGAGCACAGGGGTGGCGAAGCAGCGCCGAGAGAGAGGGAGGAGGCGGCCCAACGAGGCTGACGCAGTGGAGGGCGCCCTTTCACTGCAGCCTAGAGGACACTTCTCCCCGACTCACACGAGCACAACCCACATTTCGCTCTACAAGGGAACATGCAGCGAGCGGGCGCGAGGGCAGCGATCATAGCAGCGGCACCGTAACCTCCTTCCTCCCTCGCTGACGGACCGAAAACCCCCTCCCTCGTCGTTTCCATTCCACCTCGCCATCCACCCCGGCGGCGTCTTCGCCCTCGCCCTCTTGGCCGCATCACCACCATCACGGGCACTGACAACAGCCGAGGCCAGGCAAAAGCGGGGGCTTATTTTCTCCCGTGCTCCGGGACGGCAGGAGCGCTTTGGCGCGGACTTCATGTTGCCCGCAGCGGTGCTTCTCAAGGAGCAGTCCCCACACAGCTCCACGACGAACGGTTCCTCGCGGCACGCGCACAACAAGTCCTCGGCGGCGACCGCTCTGGCTACCGGCGCTACTAATGCCGTTTCAAGCGGGGTAACGAGAACTTCACCGCCATTGCTGGTGAGCAGCTCCGGCACTGGCGGTGCCAGTGGTGGCTCTTCGCCGCACACTGGCTGCGTGCGTTGGTGCATGAATGTCGCCTTGCAGTCCTTCACCGGCGAGCCCTGGGCGGTGATGCTGCAGCCGGCCGCCGAGGACGACTTTGTGCTCAACGGGTCATTTCACGGCAGCCCCGCCGACTCCTCCATCACCCCACCTTCCTTGACCCTCCTCCACCCAGCCTGCACCACGACGAGCGCGGCCGCCAACAGCATCTGCCAGCAGTCTCTGCAGGGGAAGGGACCCTCTAACGGAACGCCGCATGGGAGCGGCAGCAGTGGTAATTCTCCGGTGCACAGTCCCATGGGCACGCGCATGAGCTCCTCCATGCTGCGCAGTGGATTACAGCTGGTGGCGATCGACTATAGCAATCCTCAGCCGCAGTACCCCGGCGGCCCGGTGCTGGACGCTGCCGCCTTCAGCTACGATCCATTGAGCGAAGAGAGCGCCGCGCTGCATCAGTGCGTCTCGGCTGTGAACAGCCCGCCAGTGACGTACGGCGTTGACGATCTGCTGGGCCGCATTACCAATGTGGAGTTCATTGCCGCGGGGGGCAGTCCGGAGGAGGCTGCGGCCGGAGCGCCGATGCACTACAGACTGGCATCCTCCCTGGAGCCGATGTTGAATGCCACGCTGAACCCAGCCATCACCGCCGTTGTAGACCACTGCCTCAGCTCGATTGTGCTTGTGTACGGCGCAACGCAGGAGATGAAGCAAATGGGCCTGATTGGCACCCCGGAGGAGTGCGGGTTGCTGCCGCATGGCATTCGCACCCTAATGGAGCGCTTGCTCGACCGCAAGGAGCACCAGCTATCAAAGGCGGCGAGTTTAAACTGCACCGCAAAGCCGACCGGTGACCGGGCTGCGGCAGCGTCCGACAGCGTTGGCTCCGACGCCTCGCCGTCAGCCCCACCCCGTGCGGCGGGAAGCGTGTCGCCACCGTTCGGCGGCGGAGACGACGCTGTCTCGGACAGCGACCACACCGAAGCCGTGCACAGTCGCTCGGCCACTTCGCACACGCACAGTTTCGTTTTCCCGTCTATCGGTTCCCGGCACCACCGGTTTGTGCGTATGGAGGCGACTTTCATCGCCTTCGACTCGACCAGCGTGGTGGACTTGCTGGATCTATCTAACAAGCACGCGGAGCTCGTGCTGAAGCTTGCGCCTCCGCCGACACCGTCTGCGTTCGAGGAGATGACATGCGATGTGAGCGCGGCAGCCAGTACGTCTCCCACGACGGACTCGTTCGTGCTCAACGCGCAAGTGATGCCGGTTGAGAACGCGAACGACGCCCTCTCTGCGCTCGACATCGGCCTGGACAACCTCACACGGGCGTTGGAACTGCCCCTCTTGCAGTCAGAGTCGGGCTCGTCCTTGCTCTTTTCGCTCACGGCCTTTACCGACACGTGTCGGTGCGCGACGATGCACATGCTGTGCCTTGCCGAAGACCCGGCTGCGCAGGCCTGGCTGGTGTCGACTGTGCAGGCCCGCAGTCAGGCGATTCCGCTCGGTGAGGAGCAGAGCTGGGCGTCCATCCAGAATACGCCGATGCCGCCGCCACTGCACCACCACGCCGCCACGATGCTTGTGCCGGCGCTCTGCTTCGGCAATATGTTCACCTCCGTTCTCATATGTGTGTACAACTCCATCACAGCGCTTAGCCGGCTAAACCGTGACTTGACGTTAGCGGTGACAGGATATCGCATGCGCACCATCCCGCGCGTGACGCTGGCGAGCTCAAGGCGCGGGCTGAAGAAGCTGCCGCCGAGCTGGGAGGAGCACTTCACAAACGACGGCCGACGCTACTTTATCGACACCTCCACGCAGACAACCACTTGGAAGGACCCGCGCTTTACCTATCCGCATTACTCATCTCGCTCCGGCGGCTTGACAGGCAACAACCCAAGTGGAAGCGGCACTGGCGCCGACAGCGGCAGGTCGAGTCGCAGCGGCAGCCCTCACCACCGACCCAGTCGCATCAGCCTCGGCCCAGGCGACAAAGATTTCTTGATGAGCCGCCTTCAGCAGGAGATGCACGGCGGCAGCCCTAGTGCCACGGGCAGCACCGGCACCACTCAGCAGCCCGCAGCGTGTGCGGGGAGGCTGCCCGCGCTAGGTGCCCCCGCTTCAGGCGCGGATTCCCTTGACATCGGCATCATCGTCGTGGACACGATGTGTCGTCCACGCGTGCTGATCCACTCACGGAATCCGCAGTTTGCCTTGCAGTATGACGAGCAGGAGGAGGTGCTGCGTGCGAAGCGACGAGAGTTGGAGGAGGCGAGGGTGGAGCTGCAGCGGAAGGCGAAGGCGGCAGCTGTGCTAGGCGAGGCCGCGGGGGAGGCACAGGACGCCGGGCCGGCAAGCGTGCCGGATACGGCCAAGCCGCGGGAAGCCGTGCAACCCATTGTTGATCGGGCTGCGCCAACCCAGGCCGTGGACTTGGCCCACTCTTCTCCAACGCCAGCGAAGGGGGTGGTTGGGCTGGACGACGTTGACGACGAGGAGATATCAGCGTTATGCCACAGAAACTCGGTCAAAATCGAAGACTTCATGTTCGAGGACGATAGCGACGAGGGTGGCGAAGATGACGAGGCGAGCGGCACCGAGCAGATTTCAACACCCGAGTCCGCCTTCAAGGCGGGTGGAGTCGCGATATCACAAAGCTGCACAGCCTCCAGCGCCGAGGCGCGCTTCTACGCCAACGTGCTGCAGGAGCAGGCTGCCGGCGTCGGCGAGGTGAGTGCTTCGAGCACCGTGTCATCCACGGAGACCTCCGTGGCCGTATCACCGGTGATCAAGAGTGCTGCCGCGCCGGGAAGCAGCAGCAACATCGCAGCTGCTGCATCTGATGAGCAAAGTTCTAGCGTCATCAGCGATGCCCCGCACGGTGGCACCACGATGGCAGCGGCCCCGCCCGAGGTGCAGGACCTGGAGTCGCTGGTTGACGAGTTTACCGCCTTCTACAGAAGAGCGTTTGAGCTGCAACAGCGCGTTGCGGAGCTTGAGGCGGAGCTGAAGAGGCCGAAGTCGACTGCTCGTTCGTCGTCGCCGTTGTCGTTGCCAGTGGCAACAGAAGCCTCGGACGCCGGTGTGCATGAGTTGGTGCAGCAGATGCTCAAGGCGGTGGAGCTGTCGCCATCAGCTGAGGTGCGCGCTGCACTTACGCCGATGCTGACAAACGCCGCGTCCACCGCGCCGGCAACGGCCACAGCTTCGGTGGTGCTGCAGGCATTTCACGAAGCTCTGCGAATTGCAGCGCAGACCAACCGTGCGGGAGGAAGAGCGAACGCTGCTCCAAAACAATAAAACAAAGGTGGACCCAATCAGAGAAGCAGGCCGAGGAGCGTGTATGCGCACTTTTATGTGTGCGCAAACATATATATGTGTATGTGTGTATATGCGTGTAAGGGTGCCGTGCCGTGTGCTGGCGTTTGAAGAAAAAGGAACGTGCGTGTGTGCTCGTGTGTGGCGAACCCCTCACCCACATCGCTGTCTCTCCAGTCTGCATCTCTTGCATTTCCATGATATATATATATATATATGTATTACCATGTTTGCATTGTTTTTTCGTCTGATGAGTGGGCGGCGATTTTACGCTGTCTTTGCGGGACGCTTGATCGATGGTGTTATGCGTTTGTGTGCTTGTATATATATATGTGTGTGTGTGTGTGACGTGCGGTGCCGTCATTCCCCTTCGGATTTGTGTGCTGGCCTGCTTTGTTGCCATTCTGTTTGTTGTGTGCTCTCAATCAGTTCGTAGCTTGCACTTCATGTATCTTACTCTCTGGATCCTAACCCATATGTTTGGCGTACCGGTTCGTGCGGGGTGGTGGCGGTGGGGGGCGGGGATCAGTTGACGGGTGTATCGCTGTGCGAGCGTGTGTGCGTGTGTGACCAGAGATGTAACCATCGATGCCTACGAACAGTTGAATGAGGAGAAATACAGGGCGCATGATCGAGGTGGAGAGAAGTCGCGCGGGTGCTGGCCGAGGTTCTGCCCGGCCACCGAAAAAGAGAAAAGAGTATTCATTTCCCCCGCCTTTTCCCCCTCGCTCATATGTGCATGGGCGCATAAATCAGTTATCCTTCTGCTTTCTAACACCCGCCCCGCTCCCCTGACTCACTGACACACACACACACATACACAGACAGATACATTTTTTTTATTTTGTTTCTTCACCTTCATCAATAAACAAACAAGAAATTCGAGAAAACGCGATAAATCCCAAAACGCAAACCCTATTTCGTCAGGTACACGCTTAAAACTCAGGCCACCTTGCAAACTTTAACCCCCCTCCCCCCCAAATTGAATAACGACACAGAAATGGTGCGACCAAAACGTGAAAACAAAAAAGTGGCGGCGAACACTGCCGCTTCTGCAGGCAGGCCGTGGGTGAGGTCGTTGGCTCTTTCATTATCGATTTGTCTGTGTGCTGTGGAGAGAGAAACTGCTTGTAGGCCAGCTGTTAACGCCGACCTGTGAGCAAGCGAATCGGCACATCGATAAGCACCGCAAACCTCTTGTTTCGGTAGTTTTTCGTCGTGCTCTGGAGTTTACATCACAGAGCAGATGCCCTTGCGCTGAAAGGGGGCTACAGTGCATTTTTCGAAGACAAGGGTGAGAGGGCAGCAAGCAACTGACGGCACAGTGCTCATCTTCTCTCTTGCCTTCAGGCTCCGTGGCTGACTGGCGACCATCGCAGCAGCAGCCATCCACGCTGGCATTGATTTCTACGGGCTCATCATCATCCTTTTGGATTCCCTTCCTTTTTCTTTGGACTCCTCGCTCTCGTTTGGTGGTTGGGGCAGTATTATGACGCGGTAGCAATAGCGGATCCTCCTGTCTCCCCTTCCCCGCTCACTCCTTCTCTCCTGTACACTCCGCACCACACAGGGCAACGCTCGGGCGTGCATGTTTTTCACTGCTCTTCCCTGTGCCTGGTGGTTGAAGAGGTGTGCGAGCGCATGAGCGGGTACGCGTGTGAGTGGGTATAGGTGTGTGTTCGCGCAGAGACTGACCTCTCGTAACTCGTACCCGAAAAGCCTTCCTCCTCCACCACACCCCACCCGGTAACCCTACTTCCTTACAAGCTCCAAACTAAAATCGACAGTCCCGAGCTGCATTCCAAGGCGTACAAGCGCCGCGACGACAGCAGGGCTTGTTTACTCTCTCGGCTTCTCTGCTCTGCATTCCCCCTGTCTGTTCTTTCCACCCTTTCGTACTGGAAAAACATGAACATGCAGGGACTCTCGAAGGATCTGCAGCTGTACATCAGCGGTCATCGCGGCCGCCCAGCACTCATCTACGAGCCGAGGACGAGCCTTGTCGAGCCCTCCCTTCTGCAACTGTTCGAGGCGTGCAACTGCGACGCGGAAACGACAGCCTTTCTTATCCGCTCCCGAAACATGAGCGTGTGGAAGCTGATGTTGGCGGACTTCCTCTCTGTCTTTCTTTCGCGCACCACCGCGCAAGGCATGGTCGGACGTGGTATGATGTTCGTGTACTCGACGGAGCAGATCCGGCGCTTGCTGCGACCGCTGCAAGCGCCACTCGTGTCCCCGCTGCCACCGGACTTCCAGTTCGATAGCCTCCTCGACATCGGCGCCGGCGATGGCGGCGTGACGGCAAATATCGCCCCTCTATTCAAGAAGGTGTACGTGACGGAGTTTTCGGCATCGATGCGGTGGCGGCTGCGTCGCCGCGGCTACGAGGTGCTGCCGCATGATGACCCCTTTCACATGAACACTGCGGTGAGGCTGCTGGACCGCCGCTACTTTGATGTGATCGCGTGCAACAACGTGCTCGACCGCGCTGACATGCCAGAGACACTCCTGCGGGAGATGCGGGACTCGCTCAAGCCTAACGGCCTCCTGGTGCTCGCAGTCGTTCTGCCATGGTGCCCGTTCGTCGAGGACGGCCCGCGGCAGAAGAGGCCCAGCGAGATTCTCCCAATGCAGGGCGGGGAGTGCTGCCGCGGTGCCTCCTTCGAGCAGTCCATGTCGAAGTTGGTCGAGAACGTGCTGGTGCCAATGGGCTTCGAGGTCGTTCGCTGGACCAGGCTCCCCTACCTATGTGAGGGCAACCTCCGCATCGAGTATGCAGTGCTAAACGACGCCGTGTTTATCCTGCGTAAGAGAGGTGATGTCGAGAGCCGTGCGTAGTCTTTGCCCTTTCTCCCTCTCCTTTCTCTCCCCTGTACTCACGCCCCCTCTCTGATTCGTAGGATGCACAGCGCGAGAGCGGCGGTGACATCCTTGCTTCAACGCCTCTGTGTGCCCCCTGCCGGTGCGTTTTTCTTTTTTTCTCTGCTCTTCTCCTTTCGCTGGCCCGGATGACGCGGGGAGGGAGGGAGGAAGGGGGCCACACACCGCTCAGTGCGTCGCATCGTCAGGGTCCCGCACGACCCACCATTGCGGGGCGACGCCGAGCAGCTCCCCTATGCCCCTGCCCAATGCCGAGCCGCCTCTGGTGGGGGCTGAATCAGGCACCCGTACGCCATGGGGAGGACAGAGCGGCTCATCGCTGCTGATGCCGGCAGTGGGGCCCTGGACGGTGCTGCGGCGGAGCGACCTGAAAGGCCGCGTGTGGGCGGGCAGAGTTTGGGGCAGGGGGCGGTGGTCTCAGGTGACTGAGTCGGCGCATTTGGTGTACCGGGCGTGTCTCTCGCGCTGCTTCGCACGACGCGGATGGGGGGCCTGTGGCAGGGCCTAGCGTAGGCTGGCGTGTGACTTATTCCGCACGGCGGAGAACGGACACGCGTTGGAGGCAAGCGCGGAGCGGAATGCACAGCATGAGAACGCCTGCTTACGTTGCTCCTTCTCCGTTTGTTTTTTTTTCTCCGTTCTTTTCACTGCGCTGCCTCGCCGGGAGTGTGATGTATCGAAAAGCAGGCGTCGCGTGGACTCCGGCTCTCCTTCTTCTCTGTCGATGGTTTTGTTTTCACGCTGTCCTCCCCCCTTTCCCCTCCTTCGACCCCGTGTCTCCATCGACCGTCTTGTTGCTTGCCTTGTGCTGTAACTATATATATTTATTTTTTCGTGTGTCTGTGCGTATCTTGCGCACACGCACGCTCTGCCGCCCCCCTCCTTTTTTGCTATCGTCGTTGCTGTCATCAGCGTCTCCATGCATCCATCATCCGACACCTCTTTCTTCCTCTCCCTCTCCACACCCTCGCGACATACGCATACCACGCAAAGGTGAGGGCGAGGCAAACGCGAGGAGGACGGGGGATGTTGCGACGCTGAAGGGAGCGAGAGTGAACCTGCAAGAGTGAGCGAGTGTGTGTGTGTATTTTGGTGTGCATGAGAAGAAAGCGAGAGGGAGCGGGAGGTGGTGGCAGAGACAGCCCTACGCGTAGACATCCGCTCTATCGTCGTCTTCTCACTGTTCCCTTCCGTTGCCTGCTCTCGTTAGACCTGCCCCCTCTCCCTTTTTCTTCCAGGTCCCGCACCTCGAATTTTGGTTTTGCATGTTTTGCATGTTTTGCATGTTTTGCACTTTTTCTTTTTTTTTGCATCGCTGGGTGAGCCAGACAGAACAACAACGCAGCCAAGAACGAAAGAACAACTGAAGTCCGGATATACTGCACGCATGGACATGCACGCAAGAGTTTTAGCAGCGTTGCGTGTGTGTGTGTTTGCTCCTTGTTACTGATACGTCCGCCTCTCGCCTTTCCTCTCCCCGGACGATTGCTTCATCTTCCTCTCGCCTTCGATGCTCATTCCCTATTCTGCTCGCACTCTCGATCAGTGCAGCTTCGCGTCTATAAACGCGTCATATGCCCCTGCGAACATGTCTTCCTCTCTCTCTCTGTGTGCAGTATTGCCGTCTCTTCGTTCACCTGGTCACACCTCTATCGCCGCATCAGCGACACACCTTACGGAGGCAGTACGGGACGTGGGGGCGGGGCAAGAGAATGGGACCGACCGGGGCGTTATGGAGAGGAGAGCGGGAGGCCGGGAGTTAGCAGAGGGAGCAGGAGCACACATGCACCGGCACCAAAGCCGAACACGAAAGGCGTGGGCCATTTGCTGAGAAAGGTGAAACGAAAAGCGACGGCAGCACAAACTGCAGGTGCAACGCTATGCATGTGCATGCATAGGAGTGAGCGGATGAGTGCTTGCGTGCAGCTTCCTCCTTTCGGTGCGCACGCTGCGGTGGTCTTTTCGTGTTATATATACAGGCTTTCCAGGTGTTTTGCGTCTTTGTTGCTGGTAGCTCTGTTTTTTTTTTTCTGTTTTGGTTTCTGTTCGTGCTTGCTCTTCCTCTTCGTAAGCTGTGTGTGTCTCTAAGTAACAGTTGTGTGTGTGTTGTGTGTCGGAAGAGGGGTGCAGCATAGGCGTAACAAGCAAAGAAATGAAACGAACACACACACACATATATATATATATATTAGATGCATGCATACGCTCGCAAACGCGCGCGCCAAAGGAAGTAGCAGCAGCACAGCGGTGTCAAAATAAAAACAAACACGCACTTCTACGCACCGCAAGTGCGGATTGGCTCTTCTCTTTCTCTGTGTGCGGGTGATGCCGTCATGTTCACCGCGTCCCTGGTCGAGCGGAGCGATATATATATATATATATTTTCTCTTGTCGGAAGGCTAGGAAAGCCTCCGTTTCGGCCGGCGCTGCCTTTTACAGCTTCTCCTTTTTTCGTTCCTCCCTCTTCCCCCCTCTACGCGCGCGCACACACACTCAGTCAGCCCAGTGAGGGAGCTAAGCTGCCGCGATACAGGACAAGGTCCCCTCTCTAGCCCCCATCAAGAAAACAAAGGAAGGAAAGCAAGACACTCCACGAGAGAGGCAGCAGGATTATCGCCTTCCCGCTCAGACTCCAGCGCAGCACAGACGAAGGAAACCGCAAGCGCAGGTGTGTGCGGGCTTTCGCGTGCCTTTTTTTTATTTTCGTTGACCGTCGCTCATCTTTTAGTCTCTTAAGAGCTGCCTCTCGCAGCTTCGCTGACGCTTCTACACTCACCCATTTGAGTAGTGCATACACGTGCACTGGCGTCGATGAGCGCGCCTCCGATTCCACCGGGCAAGATGCCCCCGCGACCGCCGGGGATGAAAGCGATGCCGCCCATGCCCCCCGGATTCAAGGCACCGGGCCATGTTGGGGCAGCGCCGCCCATGCCGCCGGGTCGTGCGCCGCCGCAACCACCCGGCATGCGCAGTGGTGGGCCGCCGCCGATGCCGCCTGGCATGGTGAAGCACGCACCGCCGCAACCCCCCGGGGGAGCGCCAGCAGCTGTTGGTGGCGGGTCGTACCCTCGCTATCCTATGCCACCCGGTCACAGCGGCGGTGGCGCCCCTCTGCCGCCGCTGGGAGGCGGTCCGCCGGCGCTGCCGCAGCAACCCGCGCACAGTGGTGCTCCACCGTCGAGCGCGCCGCGCTATCTGATGCCGCCGTCCGCTATCAGTGCAGAGGTTCCGACCATCTCTCCCTACGCCGCATCTGGTGCCCCTGCGCCTCCGTCGCAGTCGTCGCACCCTCAGCAGTACCCCCCACAGGACCCATACGGCGGCGATCGGGGCGGCATGCACCCCCCGGGTCGGTACGACGACGACTATGACGGCGGCAGCCGCAACCGGCGTCAGGGCAGGGGGGAACGCGGTCACCGCGGCGGCGGTGGGCGCGAGCGTGGCGGCGACCGTCATGACCGTGGCGAGCGCCCCGAGCGGAGCAGTCGCCGTGGCGGCGGCCGTCACCGAGACGAGGCCCATCGCAACCCGCCGATGCGCGACCCGACGAACACCGTCTGGGTCGGCAGCTACGACCCGGCCTTCCACTCCCGCAGCATGCTGTGCCGCGCATTCTGGCCTTTCGGCCGCGTCATGGAGATCTCGATCCACGATGGCAAGTCGTACGCCTTTGTGCACCTGCGGCGCACCGAGGAGGCCAAGGCCGCCGTAGACGCTCTCATCGAGAGCCGTGAGTTGGGTGCCGCGATCTTCAACTACAGCAAGATGCACGAATACACAGAGGAGGAGATGAACCTACCGCATGATCCCAATGTTGTGGAGGAGCCGCCTGTCACGGACCCCGCGCCGGCACCAGCGCCGGGCGCCCGCCGTCAGCGCGAATACGACGGCAGCCGCGACCCACGTGACGAGCGTGGCGCGCGCGAGGCGGAGCACGGACGAGATGCCCCGTTGCCCCCGCCGCGCCGCGCGCGGCACGAGCGGGAGGCCAAGGAGCCGTCCAACGTGTTGTGGGTCGGCAACCTAGTCCCGTACATAACGAATGAGAAGCTGACTGAGGTTTTCGAGGTGTTCGGCCCCATTTCGAGCGTCTCTCGTCTTGGCCGCTCCAACATGGCCTTCCTGCACTATGAGACGGTCGAACAGTGCACGATGGCCATTGAGACGATGAAGGGCAGGCCGATTGAGGGGGTCATGCTAAGCTTGAACTACGGCCACGACGCCCAGCACGCGAGCGATGCAGCAGGTGGAAGCGGCGCCGGCGCAGAGGGACCGGCAGGGATGACCGGCCACAGCTACGGCAACGTCGCCCTCACCGCCGACGGCATCCCTGTCAACGAAACGCCAACGAACATCATCTACCTCGGCCATCTCCCTGCCGATGCGGATGCCAAGGACGTGGAAGATCTGTTCGCACCTTACGACGGCTTCATCTTCAGCAAGTTTGTTGCCAGCAACGGGATCGGCTTTGGCCACTTCGACACTATCGAGTCGTCCCGGGTGGCGCGCGCAGGGCTGTCCAACGCCATGATCAAGGGGACACCGATCCGCGTGAGCTTTGGCAAGCACAACCACACATACACCATGGCTGATCGGCGCCGCATCGGCGAGCCAGCCCTGGACAATGGGGGTGGCGAGTTCAACTTGGATGCCATGATGCGCGGCCCCGGCGCGCAGTTGGACGGCACTACCGGCGCTCTTGTGGCTGGCGGCTACGGCGGCGGGGCGGGTGCCGGTGGGGCGTTGGTGCTACCAGCGATGGGCGGCGGCGCTGCTGGTGGCGGCATTGGCGGTGCGGACACCAACGTGTACGCCCGCAAGCGCGAGGCGCCAGAGATGAACATGGACAACCGCCTTCAGTCACTATTGGGCAGCACGTATAACAACTGCGGTGCCAGAGGCCTCGAGATCAGCCCGAGCCAGATCCAGGCAGTGTGCCAGCTCGTCGACAACTGCGCCAGCGAGTCTGCGTGCGAGACGCTCCGGCAAGCGCTCATGCTCTACTCCCCGCTGCGTTCTGTCCACGTCTTCAACGTGGTGGCGAAGCGCATGAAGGAGTTCCCTGATGACCCACACAAGCGCCTCTTTGTGTTGTACGCCGTGACGCACGTGCTGCTCGGCGTGTCCACCGAATATGTGCCCTTCACGGAGGCAGTGCTCAACGCCTATCTAATGGTGCTGCTGGTGGCGAGTGAGGGACAGACAAGCAGCGGGATGGATCGCCTGACATTCATCATAGAAAGCTTTCAGCAGCACCCGTTCATCGAGAAGAAGTCCAACGCCGGCAAGGAGTACGAGGAGCAGTTTCGGGCACAGCTGGACGAGATCACCAACCGCGCGAAGGCCGAGCAGGATCTGCGCTTGCTGGCGACACGCCGCCGCCGCCGCAACTGATCAAGGTGGGGCACCGGTCCCCCTCCTAATCCCGCTTGTCCCATCCGTGGTTGGCGGCTCACTCCTTCTCCGCGTCCTGTCCGTGCCTTTTCTATCTCTGTGTGTAAGTGCGCATGTTGGCGTGCGCGAGCCTAAGCGGCGTTCCGGTTGTTTCCTTTGGCTGTGTGTTTCAGGCCCCCTCTCCCACCCCGGGCATCCGCCACCGTCTCACTCTCCCCCTTTCGTTCTCTGCGTCTGTGCCGGCGTGCTTGCGTTGCTGTCGTCGACAGAGTTGGCCATCCCTCCCCCTCCCATAATGATTTGAAGACGGACGTAACCGAGAGCCACGTGACATGCTTTGTGTGGCGGTAATGCTCGTGTGGCGCACCGTGCATGTGCGTTTTGTGTGTGTGCGTATGTGAGAGGTTCCTTTTGTGGTGTGCTGCGCTCTTTTTCCGGCCGGCCGCCCCGCCCTCCCTCTCCTCCATTTGACGGCTCCTTCGAGCTCGCTCCTCTTCTTACCCTCTTCATGTGCACACACACGCACACATGCACACACGCACGCACGAAGTTAGATGAGCAACGACAGCCGGTAAAACGACATAAAAAGAAATGTTCGCCAACGAAAAAAAAAGAGAGCGCGAGACATGCGAATCGGGGTGCAGCTGTTCGAGCGAAGGACCTTTGTTGTACCCGTGAACGCAAATGAAGACATCCAGCATGTCTCCTCCCTTTCTCCCTACTTTCCCTCTTACCGCTGTCTACTCTTGCCCGCCTTAACGCTCTGCCGCGAAACTGCCGCCCAAGTACTCACCAAATGTACCACATCACCACCTCCTTGCTCTTCCCTCCTCTCCTCTCTCTCGGTGCCATTCAACAGCATGTCGTTTCTCTTTCATTCTGCACCGCTCCCGCGCACCTCCCCCTCCTTTCTTTCGATTCGGTCTTCCCCGTCACCCTTTGCCTTTCAAGGTCTGCGATGTCGAACATGTGCACTTCTCTCTCTCGTGTCTCTCTCTCCCCTGCTTCTCTTCCTTTCCTCATGCCCATCCTCCATTCCACTAGACCGTCATGTCACCACCATTGGTGCATCACGCGAGGAAGGGAGCCACACTGAGAACAGAAGAAGACAGAAGAGCCCCACGCCGTGCGTCTCTGTGTCTTCGCCTGTGCCTGCTCTCGATTCGTCTTTGCAAGCTCTCTTTCTTTCCCTGCCTCTATCTCACATTCCTGCTGCATCCATGAGCCTCGCTCAACGCGTCCTTCCTCTTTTCTATCGCCGTTGTCCCTCGGCCGTCGTCGTCTCTTTCTCTCCCCCCTCCTCCTCCAATCATTCACCTGCTGCGAAGGAAACAAGCAAGCTCTCTGCGGCAGGCATGGCGCCGTGCCCCGCGGTGACACGGCAGACGTGCACAGTAGAAACTGCGCGCTGCCCAGTCTTCACGTGCACTGCAGGCTTGGCCCCTATCTTTCTCTTCACAGACCCTCAACACCAACGCCCTCCCCCTCCCCCTTACACGTTGATCGTATGCATCGTGCTTCACGGCTTGTTCGTGCGCTTGATAGGCATGAAAGAGGTGCGGAGTGCGCACATACGTTCACGTATGCATGCATGCATAGATGTACATGGATGGAGCACCGCAGGGTCATTTCTTCGGGGACGCGCCTGTCTGCTCTCATTCCCACGACTGTGATGGCACTCAACCTCACACCCTCTCCTCTGCTCCAGCTTTCTGCTTACTATTCGAAGTCCCAGTACGGTTAATCGTGGCACTTCGAACTCTCCTTCTCGATAGAGGTTGTTGCCATCAAGGCCGTACGAGATGCACGAGCTTCGTGGTGCGACGCATGTCGGTGCGTTGCTGCCGATACTGTGGAGCTCTCAGCATATTGTTCACCGCCTTTTCAGCCTTCTGGTGGGCGTGCTC
The DNA here is from genome assembly GCF_000002875.2 of Leishmania infantum JPCM5. NCBI lineage: Eukaryota > Euglenozoa > Kinetoplastea > Trypanosomatida > Trypanosomatidae > Leishmania > Leishmania infantum. The sequence goes on from NC_009414.2 coordinate 376,349, forward strand.
AAGCGCACACCTACGCAAGCATTCGAAGAGAGAGAAATAAAAAGGATTCGCTACCGCTTTTCTGTGCCCACGAGAGGAGTGTCCCCCCCCCACACACACACACACAGCCACCGGGAGCAGGCAGCTTTCACCAACCAGCTTCTCATCTCCGCAAAGGGCTGGCGAGCCATCGTGCGCTCCAGTTCTTGAAAACATAGATGAACTGAAGTCAAAGTGAAGAGCGAGAAGCGGAACACATCGGAGGTGCCATACCCCCCCCCCTCCCCTTCTCTTCCCACGCGCTCGCACAGACTGCAGTGGGAAAGGAGGGAGTCTGTCTTGAATGGTGCTCCGTTTGACGTTGTCCCTTCGCGTGGGTCGGGCCTGTGTGCGTGTATACGCGTGGCTTTGTGTAGGGTGGTGCGGTGGCTGTACACACGCTGCATCAGTACAGCGACATCATCTTGCCGAGTGGTGATGCCTGCTGGCGATGCCAGCAAGAGTCTCTTATTATTATCTGTACGACCCCTTCATGTTGTCCCTAAGACGGAGGGAGGGAAGGGCTGGGGGGGCGCGCAGCGTAGTGCTGCGTCACTTTTCCCTCCTTGTTTGCGGTGCTCAGCTTTAACCAACCAGCTTCGTATCTTGGCAGCTGGGGCTTGCGAGTACGCAGCTGCCGCACTCTCCCGTAGATACTTGAGGTCAAAGTAAAGAGCAAGACGGGATGTGTTTACGCTTGAAAGTTGCGTATGTGCTTACGTGGGTGCTCGTGAAGGTGACGACAGAGTTCACAGGAGGAATGCTCGATGGACACGCTGCATCAGTACAGCGACATCATCTAGCCGAGTGGTGATGCCTGCTGGCGATGCCAGCAAGATTGCGTGGGTGTGCGGTATTCGAGGCGCACTTGCGATATATATGTTTATGTAAACTTTGTGCGCATGCGCTGTGGGTGTGTCTGTGCCTTGCATGGGTCGTTCGAGACACGCGAGGCGAGAGGAAGGCGAAAGTGATGGAGAACGCAATCGAATGGGATGCTTAGGTCTAGTCGTCTACGCGTGCGCACGCTTATGGGCACATCTGCACTCTGCTGACACGCAAAAAAACACGTACACGCATGCACACACACGCACAGATGCACTACCACCGTCGTACCGTTGATGATCAATTTTATGTTTTTGTGAGCTCAATCGGAGCGCTCTCCTGAAATTTAACCTGTCGTATCTGGACCCTTTAACTCTGACGTACGGCATGTGCGTGCACGTGTACCTGTATGTGTGTCTCTAGTCTCTGTTGGTGACCCGCGAGCATGAGCGGGCGGCTGATCAGAGCAACTAGAGCTTGTACACCTCCCTGGAGGCGATGAAAGGCACAGCACGTGCCTGTGTGATGCTGCTCATTGTCCCTTCTTCAGACAGGAGCATCCTTGGGCCGGTTGTGCTACACTGGTGAATGCCAGGGAAAGTAAGGAGAGCGGGCACGCCGAGGCAGGGCTTGTGTGGTGCTGCGCGTGCTGCTCCTCCCATTGCGCACGGTTGTGGTGGTGCTATGTGTGTGTCTCTTGCTTTTCTCAGAGTGGTGTGCCGCGCATAATACGTCGGCGGCCGTTGCCACGCGCATGTTGAAGCCCGGAAGTCGCGCGACAATGACAACGAAGGCCCAGCTGGATAGTGGCGGCTAAAGGAATTGCCAAAGGAGGCGAGCAAGGGAGAGAGGCCGACTCCCACCGCTTTAAAGTTTGGGCGAAGTTGCGTATGTGTGTGCCGCCTGGCGCCAGCCCAGCCCGCTCTGCTGTCTACGCGGTGGCCCCCCTTTTTTCATCTGGTTAGAATGAGTGTCTGGCTTCACGCCATCCCTCCCTCGCGGCGGGATGCGCTTTCCTCCCGTCCGCTCGCCACTGTGACCGGTTGCACAGGAAACGAACAACGGAAGAAGAGCTCGCATCCACCAACCCCCTCTCTCACTTCCACTTGCGCGGTCTCTTGCTCACGCCTCAACTCCTCCTCCTCCGCCTCCGTCTCTCTCTCTCTATCTCGCTCGCTGTGCGCGTGTCACGCGGGCGCATCGTGCCTCACGGAGTGGGGGGGTTGGCCCACGCGGCTCACAGCCAAAAGGGAAAGCCGAACGAACAAGCGAACGATACCAAAGAACGCCAACCACAACAAACGAAAGAAGCAGCGAGAAGGACGAGACGAACAGGGAGATAGAACTGGCGTGTTGCTGCCCTCACCGTCAGCGACTGCCTGGCTACCTCCGTGCGTGTACGCGTCTGTCTTTTGAGGTCGTCGACACGTGCTGCGAGTGAGTGTCCCCCGTTGTCTTTGGTGTGCTCTCTTTCTCTCTCTCCCTCTCTTGCCTTGGTGTGTCTTGTCTTGCGTCTCCCCAAACTGTCAACGACGAGCCACGGAGAGGCAGAAACGAAAAGAAACAGAAGAAAAAACGAAAAGCGTGAAAAAAGGGAGCAAACAAGACACTAAAACACACGTGCACACATACACACTCTGAACCGTATATCTCCCGCAGCAGGCACAGCGTGCCTTTTCTCGCACTCTCTCTATCTGTTTCTCCCCCCTTCCCCACTTCAACGGACAGCGTGCAACGAGCACTGCGCATACACGTGCTGCGACGAACTGCTTCAGTGTGGCTGTCTTCGTTTTCTTTTTTTTTGTTCGTGTGCGTTTGCATTCTCGACCCATTGAACGCGACTTGCGTTCATACCAGACACGCAAGCCGTCCTACTTCCTCCACACGCTCGCCTAGCCAATACTCTCTCCACGCAGACGACGCGATGTTCAACAACCAGGAGAAAAAGGGCGCCAAGCACGCCGTCAGCACCAAGGCTGGTGCTGAGCGTCGCCAGCGTCAGCTCATGTCAGTGCGTCACAGGGTTCACGGGGAGGTTATGAAGCTCCTGCGCGCCGAGGGCCAGGACGACAGTGATATGCTTGGTGGTAACGGCAGTGTGGCGCAGGCGTCCAACCCAGAGGATGTCTGGTCGTACGACGCCAGGTCGACACCCGCTTCGGTACCCCTGCAGCTCCTCCCCACCCTCGTGAACATGTGCATGAACGGGCCTACAGACCGTGAGGTATTTCAGGGCACGCTGCTGATCCGCAAGATCCTCTCTGTTGAGAAAGACCCACCATACGATGTCGTGACATCGAGCGGTGTTGTGCCGCACCTGGTGAACCTGCTGCAGCGCGAGGACTACCCGGAGCTGCAGTTTGAGTCGGCCTGGGCTCTGACCAACATCGCTGCAGGCACGTCGGAGAACACGATGATGCTCGTCGCCTGTGGTGCGATTCCGCGCTTCGTAGCGCTGCTGGGGTCGCCGAACGCGGACTGCCGCGATCAGAGCGCGTGGGCCATCGGCAACCTTTCTGGTGAGGGCGCCGCCTGCCGTGACGAGGCGCTGAGCCACGGCGCCATGGTCGCACTGCTGAACGTGCTGAGCGTGAAGGAACAGCCGATTCACGTTCTGCGCAACGCCACATGGGCCGTGTCGAACTTGTGCCGCTGCAAGCCGTTGCCGCCGCTGGAGCGGGTGGCAATCGCGCTGCCGACGCTGGTCGATCTCCTCAACAGCTCCGATGACCAGCTCATCGTGGATGCTGCATGGGGTATTTCGTACATCAGCGACGGACCGGCGGAGCGTGTGCAGGCGGTGCTTGAGGCCGGCGCTGTTCCGCGCATTGTGCAGCTCTTGTCCGTCCCGAGTACGAACGTGAAGCTGCCGGCGATTCGCATCATTGGCAACATCGCCGCCGGCACGGACGAGCAGACGCAGGTTATCATCAACAGTGGCGCTCTGCCGGCCATGGCTGAGCTGCTGCGCCACCCGAAGCGCGCGCTGCGCAAGGAGACGTGCTGGACCATCTCCAACATTGCTGCTGGCCAGCCTTACCAGATCGAGGCACTCGTGAACTCGAACGTTTGCATCCCTATCTTGGAGTGTCTTAGCGCGCCAGAGCTCGACGTGAGGAAGGAGGCGGTGTGGACCATTGCGAACATCACCTTCTGCGGCTCAGTGGCGCAAGTGAAGTACCTTGTCAACATCGGCGTCATCCCGCCACTGTGCGAGACGCTGCGCACGTACGACCCAAAGATCGTGACGGTTGCGCTGGAGGCGGTGCAGTGCTTCCTGCAGGTCGGCGAGGATGAGAAGACGTCGGGCGGCACGGAGGAGAACATTGTAGCGAAACAGGTGATGGACTGCGGCGGCGTAGACTCCATCGAGCAGTTGCAGACGCACGCCGACAAGAACGTGTACAGCATTGCGCTTCAGATCCTGGAGACCTTCTTCACGACGGAGGACGAGGCGGGCCCGATGGGCGATTCTATGGGCGCTGACATGGTGGACTTTGCGCAGGGCAACCCCAACGCCGGCAGCGGTCAGTTCAACTTCTAAACGAAAAAAAAAATAGGAACCCGTGCATGAGTGGCTCTTGAGGAGGCTGGCGGGCGTGTCCGGAGGCGAAAAAGAAACGGAGTGCAACACGCGCTCACGCAGAGAAGATAAAAGCGCTCGCTTGAGAGGGAAAGAGAGAAGGAGGGGGGAGGCAGGGTGGTGGTGGTTGCGGTGCAAATGAAGGAGACGAGAGGAAGGGGAGACACTTCGTCGCACGGCTTCCCTTCGGTTTTCCCATTCTAGAATCCGGTTGATGTTTTGCCGCCCGAGCGGTTTTTCTTTTGTTTTCCGTTCCGTTTCTCTGAGCTCGCTGGTGGCGTTTCGTGCTGGTTCACGTCTCTGTTGACGATGTCGTCGCCGTTGTTGCTGTGGGACCCCGTTGGGGTTCTGCACTTCTTTCCGTGCCCCCCCCCTCTCCCCCTCCCCACCCTTCTTTCGATGATGTAGTTTGTGAGAGGGAGATCGCAGAGAGTGCACAGAATCGGAGAGACACACGCGTGTGCTAATCCGATTCTGTACGCGGGTGGTGCGATCGAGAAGAGACCACGTACCGTGACATGAAGGTCGCCGTACGTCTCCGCCGTTGATCCCGCGGCAAAGCCGGTGGGCTCTATCAGCGGCGGATGGGGCGGGGGGAATCAAGTGAGGTTCTCTGTGTGCGGCAGATGCACAGACGGATGGCGAAGAAGGACGTGCAGAGTGCGCCTCAAAAGGACAACGCGTTGATCGGCACTCGTGTGACGGTTTGGTGTACGTCGGTGGAGTGCCGTGAAGCCGAGGACAAAAGGGCGACTAATACCGAGGGAGTGGCGGTTGGGTGAAGCGCGTCGGCATGAGACAGCGAAGGGAAGGAGGGAAATAGAGAGAGAGGGATGCTGGCGTGTTTCATTCGTTTGCCTGTTTATGTCTTGCGCCACTTTTATACGCTTGTGTGCGTGTGAGCGCATCCACCCTCCTCCTTTGTGTTGTCGTCTCTCTCACCCCCTCTCTTTCCCGCGCCTAATCGCTTCGCAGGTTTCTCTCCGTCTCTTCCATATCTTTCTCGGCTTCTTTTGGCTTCCTTCCTTCTCCATTCGATGCGCATCTTTTCCGCTGCCCGTCTTGGCGCTAAAGTCTCGCCCCTCCCGCCTCTTCTTACCCTCCTTTCTTGCATCGCTAAGGAGGGGCGCACTTGGGCAAGGAAGACAAAGTAAAGAAAAAAGAGGACCTACTAGTGCTGCGCTAGCCATCCCCAGCTACGGGCGCTGCTGTTCTGTGTTGGTGCATGATGGGGTGAATTGCTGTCAATTAAGTGTGTGCGCCCGCGACGTCTGTTTTCCCTTTTACCTCGCTGCAACTCGGCTCGTGCTCGTCTTCAGAGCGTCTTTGTGAGTACGTGTTCGGCTGTGATCATAAGTGCCTTCTAAAGTAGCCTTTATTGGGTATATCCCTTCGTCTTCTCACCCCCCCTCTCTCCTCCCCGCCCGTCCCGCGTACCCGCCTCTCCTTTTCGATGCCCCTTTCCGCCCCACGGTCTTTTCCTATTCCTCAGCGAGGATGCGTCTGTATGTGTCTGTGGGAGGGGGCGGGGCCTCAGACAGTCACGCATCAAGAAGATCCTTCAACTGAGGGAGCGACAGATAGCCAGAACACTGGAGAGAGGGGGAGAGACATACACGCGGGTGCTTTTGTTTGCTTGGATGCGTATACATATATACAGATGTACATATGCATACATCTATATATATGTATGTATCCGTGTGTGCATATACATATATATATATATATGCATATGCATATGGATGCGGCTCTTTGTGTTGTCTGCAACACCATCTTTCTTGTGTGCTTCCTTCCTCCTCTCTTTCCTCTCCCTCTCTGTCCGCCTTTCATGCTGTCTCCATATAGTATCACAAGCTCACTTCTTCCCCGATGGCCAACAGACAGACACACACGCACACACAGACACGCAGAGAGACACACACGTAAGCGCAAGAGGAAAACGACAGCACCTCCAACTCCATGAGAGCGTCGCCATGACGTCGCTGATGTCGGGGATGTGCCGGCAACAGCAAAGAAGCGCAAAAAAAAACATCGAAAGGATCCTAACAAAAATAACAAAGAATGCCATCACTGGTTATCATCGGCAGGGTGTTGCTGTGATGATAGCGGCAAGGGTGTCGTTGGCCGTTGCTGCTGCGGGGCTGGGGGAGGATTCCTCAACATCTGCCTGCATTTTGTGCCGCATATGCGCGCCCTCCTCCCCAGGCCATGACGTCAATGAGGTAAGTAGGCGCGCACGTCCACGTAAAGAGGAAGATACTCTTTACTGGTAGCAAGCCTATTCTCGTTGCTGCCAGGCTCTTCACGTCTCGCTTGCGCCTATTAATATTTTCTATCTTAAGTGACTGTATCCTTCGCCTCCACTTCCCTCCCATTGCTCGTACTCTCCATCCCCCCTTCTTTCTTTCACGCGCACGCACAAATGCATAGAAGTGGCGGCGACCAGCAAAGAAGGACAGTCGTGCTGCTCTCTCTCCTGGCCACTGCTTTGCGTTCTTCTCTTCACCATCGTTGTGTGCTCGCTCCACCACACACACACACACACATACACACTCTCTGTATGTCTTTTTTTTTCTGTTCCCCCTTCACGGAAAAAAGGATTCTTAGGTATGGCGCACGGCATCCTCCGCATTGTGCGCCAGATGCGCACGTTCAGCTTCACGGCGAGCTGCCGCAGCCACCCGTTTGCTTGGTACGCGGGCCTCTGCTGCACGCTGTTCAGCTGGGCCAACTACGCCCAGTACAAGCGGCTCGCGCCAATGTTTCCCAAGTATGAGCGGTACCTAACGGAGGAAGGTGGCCGCATGATGGAGGCGAAGAGGCAGGAGCTTGCGGAGGTGAGCCGGTACAACAACATGGTAGATACAATGCGGAGGGACCTCGCTGGCAAGTGATCAGGTGGAGCGTCGGTGCCCGTGGCGCAGTGGAGTGAGCGCTGCGCAGGTGTTTTGTGCGCAGGACGAAGAAGAAAAATAAGAGGAGGACAGATCCGCGGCGGCAGTGGCGCTACACGACGCGGCTCCTGCTACAATGACTTGGCCATTGTTCGCTCGCCTCCACCACGTGAGGTGATCGCTGCTGCTTTTTCTTTTGTTGTGCCCACCAGGATGTTGGCGTTGGCGCCGCTGAGGGGCGTAGGGGAGAGAGAGCTGATATGCACAGACATGTGTTGTGGTGCTGACGCCGACACTTGCATGCCTTCCTGCAAACAAACCGGCACGGTCGTCGCGCGGCTGGGAGTGGAGGTGATTGGGGTTCTCTCAAGACCTCCTTGATGCGTCCGATCGGAGTTGTGAAGGGCTTCAGATTACACCAAAGAAAAGTTAGAAGAGAATGGAGCACACACAGACCGTTGCACCGTGCCTCTCCTGGGCACCACATCATTTACCCAGCAGGGCTGGGCGATGGCACTGTGGTGATGATTTTGACTGAGACCTTCTTGAATTCGTTCTCCCCGGGTACTCCCTCGCGCTTTCTTTGCCACGCTGATCACATGTCGACACAAGGGACGCGTTCTCCGGCATTCTGCTGTCGCTCGGTCTCGTTAGACAAGAGATGGAACGTATGGTGTGTGTGTGTGTCTGCTGCTTCGCTATGCTCTCCGTACATTCCGTTTTTTGTTTCTCCCTCTCGTCTCTCCTCTTTCTTCTTGCCCTTCTTCGGCACAGGCATCGAAGCGAGGGGCTGAGCTGCACCGGCATAGATTCGCGTGCGCCCGATGGGCAGGGATTCAAGCCAAGAGAGCGTACATAGGAGGAACCATCGCACTTTTCTTGTATAGTGGATATAAGAGAAGCATACCAGCGCCTTCCCCCTTTCTAGCAAGCGGCGACATACATCTGTCACCTGCGCAGACTGTGAAGCATGCAGCTCAGCTCACTTCGAGAGCTTGTCGTGCTCTTCGACACGCAGCTGCAGCAGCTGACTCTTTTCTACCTCGCAGACGGATTCTTTGCGCTGCACACGGTAGCAGTCTCCATCGCCAGCCTGGTGGTGTGCGCCTCTCTTGCTGTCGCCACCAGCAGCGGATCTGGCGGCTCCGCCGCGCCGCTCACGTCGACCCCGCTGCTCTTTACGAGCTTTACATCCTTTGCCTCCCTCTCGGTGCTCACGCTGATGACACTGACACTGCTCTACCGGGCGATAGGTGGGGGTTTTGTCTACTCCCCGCGAGAGACCGCGTATGTGGTGGACTGGATCCTCGACACTGTCTCTCGGCCCGCTGTGGAGGACACGGTGCACTTACTGCTGGCGCCGAACAAGCGCCGTGAGCGCGGTATGTTTTTCATGAGTCTGTGCCTCATTGGCGAGGCCGGCAAGTTTCTTTCGTTTTGGTCGATTTGCACGTTGGCGTCGATGGCCTGGTGCGGGTGGAGCGTGCGGCGTGCGTGGCGTACGCACCGCTGTGCGGGATAATCAGTTCTTCACTTTTTTTTTTCGCATCCTGCGATCCTGTCCCGCGTGACGCAGGAAGGGAGGGAGGAAGGGGGCCACACACCGCTCAGTGCGTCGCATCGTCAGGGTCCCGCACGACCCACCATTGCGGGGCGACGCCGAGCAGCTCCCCTATGCCCCTGCCCAATGCCGAGCCGCCTCTGGTGGAGGCTGAATCAGGCACCCGTACGCCATGGGGAGGACAGAGCGGCTCATCGCTGCTGATGCCGGCGGTGGGGCCCTGGACGGTGCTGCGGCGGAGCGACCTGAAAGGCCGCGTGTGGGCGGGCAGAGTTTGGGGCAGGGGGCGGTGGTCTCAGGTGACTGAGTCGGCGCATTTGGTGTACCGGGCGTGTCTCTCGCGCTGCTTCGCACGACGCGGATGGGGGGCCTGTGGCAGGGCCTAGCGTAGGCTGGCGTGTGACTTATTCCGCACGGCGGAGAACGGACACGCGTTGGAGGCAAGCACGAAACATGTGATCATGGAAGGATTTCTCTATTTTCTTGTGTGTAGGTTTGCTGGTGCGCGTCGGCCTTCTGCGTCGCGGCAGTGGCCGCTCTAGGGCACGGTTCCTCACTTTCTTTTTTATCGTGCCTGTGCTTTTTTGCACACATGCACATCGCGTCTCTTCGCCTCCCTACTCTCCTCGAAGCCTTGCTTAGCCTCCGTGTGGACGCCAGCAGCGCATCAACGGATACATGTATGACAAGGGTATCTCGGAAGCATCGCTCTCTCTCTCTTTCTCGTTGCCGTTTATTATTATTTTGTGCGCATGGGTGCTCTCAACCTGTTTTGCACGCATCTCTTCTCGGTGTTCGACCGCCTTTTTGCGTCTACCTGCAGAGCCCCCCTCCCCCTTAAGTGGCAGCCTCACACTCGGCGACACAAGCTTGCTGCCAGCCTGTCGCAGTCTCTCGCTCCCGTTCCGTGCGTGTTGCGTCTGCTGGACTGCTTCCCTCGCCAACGCGTTTGGGCCTAACGGCACCGCATTTGCTTTGTGTGGGCCCTTTTTCGTTACCAACGTGTGCGCCTCATGCGCCGCGCTGGGGGTCAGTTCGACCACGGCTACGCCCGCGGTAAGCGCAGCGGTCGAGAGGATCAACGACGTGGCAGCTATCACGGTCAAGAGGGCTGTGGCCGATCCATGAGACTGCATTCCTCTTTTAGTGACCGCCATGACTCGCACAAACAGCAGCAGCGGCAACACGGCCGTTATGGCCACCACCGTGGCGGCGCATCACCTTCGCTTGCAGCGTTGGATGCCGATCCAGTCGCCGACCGCCAACGTGACCGCAAAGCACGGCGCCGACAGGAGCGGCAAGACAAGAAGCAGTTGCGCATTACGCAGCACGAACAGTGGACGCAGGAACGTCAGCAAGCACGTCAACAAGCTCGGGATAGCAGGGTGGCTGAGCAGCTTCAGCGACAGCGGAAACGCCAGCGGGCGGAGCGAGCCGTCACATCAGAAGCCGAGAAAAATGGCAAGCGACATAAGGATGAGAAAGCATCAAAGGATAAGAGCGAGAAGTGTGTGCGAGCGACGGCTAACGGCTGCACGGAGAAGACACGTGTCGCGGGCCTCAAGGCGGACACAGTCATGCCCATCACAGGTGCTGCCGCTGCTGGGACTGCGGCCCCTGCCACCTCCTCGCTGGCGGATCCGACGCCAGTCCCTGCTGAGGTCGCGGAGAAAGTGCGGCGCCTTGTGAACAAGCTGACAGCAGCGAACGTCGTCGACCTCACGAAGGACTTGAGCGACTACATGGCGACGCCGGGGGTGTCTCGAGTGAGTGTGGTGAAGGGGCTTGTTCAGCAGATAGAGCGCCTCTGCCGCCTGGAGGCGGGCCCGCTCAGCACGACTGGCACGCTGCCGTTCGCGGGGTTACTGCGAGGGTTGCAACTGCTGCACGGAAACCAGGTCGGCTCCGAGCTGGTTGAACGCGTTAGCTTTTCTCTGCACGCGCAACTCGCCGCCGCGGAGGAGGCGGCTGCAGGCAACACGCTTATGGTGCTCGCACAGCTCTATCTCCTGTACGGTGTGGACGTGGTGTTTGTCATGTCGCTGCTTCGAACGCTGCTTCATCAAGGGACGCGCCTCCTGGACTACGTTGGCGGTGATGGCGCCACGGCGTCAGACGCCTCCTCTTCCTCCTCTCCAACGTCGGCCTCCGCGGTGGCGGTGCAGGCTGTGTGCGCGTGCGCGTGCGGACTGGCATTGATGCGCGCTTGTGGTGAGAAGCTGCTCAAGGAGAGTCCCACTGAGCTGGAGGCGTCCTTGCAAGAGGCGCGGCGCTCGTCTGCTAAGATGCGCAACATAACCGGCACGGCTCGCTTCGCAGCGCTGGTGGAGGTGATGGGTGACATTGCGGCTGGCCGCACCCGCAAGGCCCGCCGCGCGATCACCGAGGAAGCTGCCCCGGTTGAGACCATGCTGGAAGACCTCTGCTCGCTACTACCGGGTCAGGAGAAGGCCGCCTCGACGCAGCGCCGCACGATGAAGCGGCTAGTGCTGACCACGAACATCATGTCGGGGCTGACGTGGGCGCAGGTGACATCGCCAGAGAAGCCACCGCGGTGGTACATACCGGGCGTGATGATGACTAGCGCACCCAGCGCCAGGGAGGATGGCGACAAGTCTGCGGCGGCGACCGCTGGCAAGCACTCTGGCACTGCGGCGGCGAGCAAGGAGAACGGGCGCAGCCGACACATTCTGCCCTCGCACCCCTCATTGACTGCAGATGGCGAGAGCGAAGAGATGGAGGAGGTAGACGAGGCGGAGCTGAAACGCGAGCGGATTGCGCGTATGCGGGCGGAAGAGAAGGCCTTGAGTGGCCAGCGCCTCAACACAGAGCACAAGCGCGAAATCTTCAGGTGCATCGCCACTGCCGCCGACGACCTGGAGTGCTTCACGATGCTCATGTACCGCGACCCCGGCTACACGCGCTTCCACGACGTGTGCGCGGTGCTGCTGCAGTGCGCCTATCAGGAGCGCAGGTACAACCCCTACTACGTGCAGGTGCTCATGCGCTTCTGCAGTGCAAAGCCGGCGTGTGCGAAGACGCTTCAGTTTGCCATCTGGGACCGCTTCAAGTCCATTCGAATCGAAAACACCGACATTGTCGGCTACTTTAACTTTGCGTGCGGCATCGCGGACTTGATGCAGCACGGCGTGTACAACCTGAGCCTGCTCCGCGGCCTCGATCTGGAGAACACGAACAAGACGATCGGTCTCTTCACGCGCATGCTGCTACTGCGATTGATCTTGCAGCTGCCGGCGTCGCGGCTGACGCAGCTCTTCTTCGGCGGAGACGGCAGCAGCGCGCACGACCTGCAGGTGGACACGAGTGTGCTGCGCCGACTGCTGACGAAGTTCATGTCGCTTTACTTCATAGATGAGAACGCCTCGAAGCGGTGGCTACCCGACTTTTACGAGGTGGTCGCTGCGGGCACCGACTTTGCTGTCTCTGCTGCCGCCGAGCCGCGGGCGCTACCTGGCTTGCGCGACTCTGCGGCGCCAGCGGCCGATGAAGGCAGCGGAGCTGCAGAGGAGCGAGTACTTCGGCGCAATGCCGATCGCCCGCCCTCGACGCTGTTGGACAGCGCACCGGCGTCGCCCCGCGCGGCGCTCTCGAGATCCAAGTCGGCGGCCTCGGCTGAGGCGATGCTCGGGCAGTTCATGAAGCGTGTTCAGGTGGTCTACAAGGCACTCAAGCATGGCATCTTGTGAGTGCGGCCCGTGCGTGCGCGTGCTTTGCTTTTTGAGCGCAAGTCGACACGAGTAAGCTAATGCGCTATATATGTTTTCTCGTCCTACATCTTGCCCAGGTCCTGCACGGCCTCCCTGCGTTTGCTGTCGTGCTTGGGTCCCTGGTACCTCTCCCAGCCTGGCTGGCTTACTATTTACGCATCCGCTCTCTTCTTCCCTAGCGAAGCGCCTCTGCACATCTGGTATCATGCGCGTACGCTTTCCGCTGCGCACTAGCACGGAAAACGGAACAATGCCGCTGCCTCTGTACACCAGGTTGGGAACGAAGCACACACACACACACACAAAAAAAAAAGGTGCATGCTGAGTGCTGTGTGAGCCGATGCGCATTCGCATTATAGCGCTCTCCCCGCCTTCTCAATCATCTTTCTCATCTTGCTCTCCGTTTATCATGTACATTGCCGCCCTGATCACCGGTGCCCCATCCTTAGTGCACCCACTGGCATACGCGCATAGACCACTACCCTTTCCCGCACGCATACGCAGGCACAAGCGAAAACGGCGTCGATGCACGCCGAGGCGTCGCTCACGTTCTTGTTTCATCCGAGAACCGACACATGGGTAAGCGAAGCGCACCTTCGCGTCGATGTGGAGGCGGTCGATGGCCACTGCGGAGGCGAACACGGTGGGGCAGCAGGGCAAGCGGTTGGGGGCCGTGATGCGCTCTCGTCATCAGCAACTTCCTCATGCACGCTGCTCATCTACGTCGCCCGCCATCACACTCTGCGCCGGGTCTTTGTTCAAGAGGAGAAGGGGGACGGCGCCACCGATGCTTTCTCGGATGAGGCTCCAGGCGCAACGTCCGTCTCGCCATCGCCTGCGGACGTTGCGCTTGGCTTTCCTTGCGAAGGCTGCACTCTGCCGCGACGCATCGAGGTGCAGCGCTACACCTGGCAGCCTTGCCATCAACCGATTCGCCACCTCTCTGCGGGCGACGGGGAGACAATGCGCTTGTCCAATGACCTGGACAAGCGCCGCCACCGCTCTCGAGGAGAGAAAGCGACTGCACTGATGCACCGCCTTGGGGAGACGGAGGTGAACTCCGTTGATGCCGGCTCCTCGCCGTGTTCCCATATACATCTCTTTTCCAGCAGCGGCACCGGCCTCCTCGAAGACATGGTCGAAGATGAGGAGGAGGGCGGCGGCGGCGATGGACTCGTATTGCACTTCGACTCTTCGCCGCCGTCGTCTTCTTCGCCTCCTTTTGCCCCCCGCGTGGAGGCGGCAGTGGATGACGTCGCACCCCCTGATTTGGTGAAGGGGGCGAACAACGCCACGGCGACGGCGGCGACCCCAAACGCGTTGCGTCTCCCTGCTCACGATGGAACGACCGCCGCGCCGCGTATCCCAGGTGCGGCTCCCGAGTCATCGACACAAACGCCATTGCGCACGGCGGCTACGGAGAGCGTCGAGGCGAGCTTAAGCGGTGCACCGCGCCGCCTGCTGCTTCTTCGCCCAGGCACAGAGGGCGAACCTTGTTCACTTTCGACCGCCTCCTCCACGGCAGTGCCGCCAGCGGCGCCGCTCTCATCAGCACTGAGCAGCGCACGAGGCAGTCGCGTCCTTCGCATAAGCACCGCCGCTGCGGCAAAGTCGGATACCCTCTTAGCGGAACCGGCGCAAGAGGCACCGCATACACCATTGCCAGCCTGCGCGGTCACCACCACGACTGCGGCAACTGAAGCGACCAGGAGCACCCTCAAGGTACCGGCGCCGACACGATCGACAATTCCCATCTCGGCCTCCGAGACAGCGGGCACTCCTGAGCCTCGTGAATGGCAGCCGTTTCTCCTGTCTTTTGCCTACCCAGTCTGCTCGACCGACGCTACTACTACGGCGCAGAAGCCACCGCCTCTACTGTCGGCGCCGGTGGCCATGAAGGGCCGCCGCACCGTCGCGGTGCACTTGGAGTTCATTGCTGTCGCGGTCGGTGAGACCACCTCACACCCTGACGCCGCCTCCATAGCCGTGCACTGCTCACGTGGGAGTGTTGCATCGTGCGGGTGGTCGTCGCAGTGCTTCTCTACCAACGTCCTTTCGCCTGACGTAGACGTGCACGACACCATGCACAGAGCATCACATGGATACTCGGTCATCATAGGCGATGCGTCCCTGGCGTCCCGCTGCTTCATGTGCCCGCTGGTGGCGGCCGTGCTGCCCGGCGATAGCGGCCGCTGCTATGACGCGACGTGCAAATTACCCACCAATGGTGGCACTGGGGAAGTGCGCGCTGGCCCGCTGCTTGATGTGTGGGTGCGTGCTGTGTCGGGGCGGCAGCCCTCTGCACAGCAGAGGGGCCACCGCAACGCGCGCGAATTTCTTTCCTCGATGACGGAAGTTGTGCTGAAGGATCAGCCGCGGCCACAGCAGGGGGCTGCCAAGCTAGAGGGCGCCACACGAGACGAGGGTACCTGCCGTGTGCCTGCGAAGCCGTCGTCATCATCTGAGTCGTCGCAGCCGTTGTTCACGACCGTCTTCACGGCGTCATGGCTTTCCCAACTGTGCTGCGTTTTCACCCCGTGTCGCCTTGCCACGTCACCCTACCGGCACCCGCACACGGGTGACGTGCGGAGGCCGCGACCGGCGAGGCGCTCCCTGTGGCCGTCATCACGTTCGCCAAGTCTGGTGTGGGTGGCGACGCAGGTGACGCAGGACTGCATCGTTACTCGTCCGCGCTGCCTCACCGGCTCCACGTCCTCGCCACCACTCCGTGCAAGTGAGCCAAAAGGAAAGGTGCGGTACTACTGGCTGCGAAGCGACCCCCGCCAGAGTGACGCGCTGCACCGGTATCTCTGTCGCGTCTTTGCCTGCTGGGCAAGCGCCACTTCTGCACCGCTTTCGACGTCGTCACCGCGTTTGTGCGCGTCGCAATGCACCGCGAGTGACGTTGTGGCGGCTTCCACTCTTCTCGACATCGTCGTTACGAAGGCTAACCCACCAACGCTGAGCTTGCGTGGTGGCGCTGTAGGCACCGCGTCTGCCGTGCTGGTGGCATACGAGACGCTTCACGCTGCGGAGCTGGAGCTGGAGGCCGAGGACGCGGCGGAGGCGCCGTCAGCCGCGTCTGCCACGCCGCTTGTTGCCGGAGCTGAAAGGCGAAGACTCTCTCCGTCGGCGCTGCGCGCCCGCGTTGCCATCACTGCTGCTGTGCTGCAGCACCTCATGTGGGGTGCAGTGGAGTGGTCGGATACGAGTTGCAAGGGCGAGGCGTCAAAGGACGCTGCTGTGGAGCGGAAGGCGGTGAGCGACCCCGAGCGAACACCATCGACGCCGTCGCCACCGGGGGAGCAGCATGTCGTGCATTTGGAGGAAGTGACCTCGCGTCTTGTGCGCGCCGCGCGAGCGCTGGCAGTGCACTGGGTGTGCGGCAGTCCGTCTCTCTTGCGCAACGCACCCGCATCGCTGATGGACTTTCTCACGGAGGAGCTGCTGCTGCTGTCCTCTATCTTGTCTGTGGGGCGCTTGCTGGGTGACATGTTTGCTCGCGCTGCAAAGGGCTTCGAAGCATGCAACCCTGTGAGGGCTCCATCCACGACGGGGCTCGAGATGCTGCGCCACTTCGCGACCGAGTATGCTTCTGCCTCACTGGCGGCGTTGGCGTGGCTGTCGCAGCACGCCGCCGACACACAGCTGCTTCGGGAAGAGGGTCTCGTGTCACTACGTCTCCACGAAGCCGAGCGCGCGCTGCTCTGTTCTGCGTCGGCGTCACCGGCCTCGTCGCGGCATGGTGGGCTGGTAAGGCACCGATTGAGTTCCGGCAAGGGCCCAGCGTTTCGACTCTGTTCTTACACTAAGGAGTCACATCAGCGCTTCTCTCGGGACGACGGCACAACTGTTGTAGGGAAGTCGGTGCTTCAAGCACCCCTGCGAGGGAAGGTGAATGTGCGCGTCGAGCACGCGGCTGTGATGAACGCGTTCATGGTGCACCTCGAGTGGACGACGACGATGTCGGCGGCAGCCTGCGATGCACCCCCGCCAGCACTCTTCCCGGACGTCCACGCAGCAGTGGAGCTGCCTTTTCTCCTACTTGTCTTTGTGGTCGCAGAGGACGTGGGCGGCACTGCACATGACTCTGCGGACTCTTCATGGACGAGCGACGATAGGAGTCTCAGAGGCCCTCGTGGCGTTGGTGGGTGCGCAGTGCGCCTGTACCAGGTGACGCCTTTCACCTGGCGCCTGAGCGCTGCCGCCTGCACTTCCAACGGCTTCGTGGCCCGCACGACCCAATTGCTGATGCATGCACTGGATCTGGTGGCGCGACAGCCGGATGTCTTCGAGGGGTTTCACCTGCAGGCTGTCACGGGTCTTGGCAGCGGCGCAACTACCACGGCGGCCGCCAGCGCACGCCCACGAACAACGCTGAAGCGCACTCGCGGTCGCCGGTGCGGCACTGGCTGTGCCGATGGCGCTGCAGAGGGGGGTGCATCTGCCACTGCTGTATCGAGCAAAAACGGGGCACTAGGCGCGGACACTGCCGCTGTGCGGCGCAACAGGGCCCAGCCTCGCGCAGGCAAGAGGCGAAGAACGGGCGTGGACGACAACGACGACGGCCGCAGCGAAGGCAGCGAGACGTCTAGGGTCGATGAAGACGGCACAATCGACTCGGAGGCCGATGATGACGATGCGAGCACCCTAATGCTTCATGTGGGGTCGAGCCGCGGCTTTCGAGCCGCCGCCGCTGCGGCGTCGCCACCAGACAGCGGCCCTGCGCGCCGCCGGCGACCCGGCAGTGGCTTTCACAAGAGCTCGAGCAACACATCTCTGTCGGTGTTTGACACGGCGCGCGTCATGCCCGTGGTTGTGTTTCGCCAAGATGCTGCCGCTCCGCTGCTGGAGGTGGAAGTGAGCCAAGCAAGTCAGCTGGCCGCGCAGCTCGCGGCGTTCGGTAGAAGGGCAACGAGGAGTGCCGGCAGAAACGCCAATGAACAAGATGAGGCACAGGAGGAGGCGTCGCGCGTGTTGTGCACATTGCTCGATCACTGGATCGGCTTCAGCTCACTGCACGCGGCGGCACCGCACTATGTTGCAAACTTGCAAGCCCGCCAACGGCACGGCGCTCTCACGCTGACCACGCAACTGGGCAGCTTGTCGTCTCACACAGGGGCGCTGACGGAGCGTTGCGTCCTTTACGCCTACGCGGACTTGCTGCGAAGTCTGTGGCGAGAACTGGCGCATCTTTCTGAATCCTCCCCACACTCTACGGAGACTTCTCCTTCGGCGTCCTCGCCCCTCACCAGATTCGTGTCGGTGGCTGCACTGCGTGCTCATGTGCTGGACCCTGTGCGCGTTGCGGCGGCTATTGAAGCTGCCATCGCCGAGTACGCGCGACAGGACATCGAGTGCCGGAAACGTCTACTGGCTGCGAAACGGTATGCGGCGGCTCAGTGGGCCTCGGAGGAGGCCGAGGAGAACGAGAAGGAAGGCGGCGCCGGCAACACTGGCGGCGCGCGGCGGAGTAAGCCAAAGAAGCAGACGCAGCAGCAGCAGCGGCAGCGTCTAGAGGAGGAGGTGTCGACCGAGGCTGCGGCGCGGGCCACGTGGGCGTCACTCGCCATGCAGACGAAGGCTCTCGTCCGCACGTTCTACGCGGAGGTGCTGGGGGCGTTTCCTCTTGCATCGCCACCGCTGCCGGCAGATAACCAGCCTCGCACGATACATGCAGAGGTGAAGAGTGGCTCTTTCTGTGGGGCGTCAGGAGGGAATGCGTTGCCATGGGGCGTGCCCAATTCTTGGGACCTTGCTGCCTCAGAGAAGCGTGCAGCCTTCCTGTCTTGTCTCCGAGGTTTCCTGCAGTCTGTGGAGGTCGAGGAGGAGGGGCCGCCGCCGCCGCGACGTGGTGACACGACAGCTCCTACCTTCTCGCCAGCTTTTCGACTGCAACTGGCCGGCGCATCCGCCGACAAAGTCTTCTCGCTGCAGACGTTGCCCTCCTCTTTAAAGTCACGACAGTGGCGTGCAACCGGCGCAGGTGCTGCGGCGGACCTGGACGTCACGGTTGCCCAGCTGGCCGAGACGTGTGTGGCGCAGCTGTCATGCACTCCTCCGCACTCGTGTCTCCGCTTAGCCGACGCCACTTCTGCAAACGCGCAGAGAGGAAAGAAGAGAGTTGACAAGGTGGTTCCGTGGCCGGCGGCGGGCGACGATGCAGCGGCACAACGAGCTGCTCAGCTACTGCTTGTCAGCGACGCTCTCCTGTTGCCGTGCGGCAAGAGAGCGTCGGCGGCTTCCGCGCATCGTCAGGCGACCGCTGCCAAACTTGCGCTGCCGTTGGCGCAGCTGATGATGAACGCGGAAGCCGTGCTACACTGAGCCCCACGCTCCTACGCTTGTGAAGGAACGTCTGCCCCTTATTTGTATGTCTTTTTGGCGATCATCTTCCTCGCACGGGACAACGCCGAAAAGCGACTTGCGGCTTACAGACAAACCGAGGGACGGTGTCCCCATAGCGCGCTAGAACCACCCGAGACGTTTAGCGCGGCTTGTCTGCTTTCTCGCGCATTCGAGCTGGGCAGATGAGCAGTAGGCAGATGGTGCAACGACTGCCACCCCTCCCCTCCTCCTCTCTACTGCTCGATGGTGATGGCGTGGGCAGGAGACGAAACAGCACGCCTGCGCATCCGCGCCCATTCATGCACACCAGACACACACGGAAAGGCGTGGACATGTGTGGCCGCTTTCACCCATATATGTGCTTGTGTCTATGTCTGTGCCTCGTAAGAACCGGCGCGTCCACAACTCTTCCTCTACGCTCTTCACCTCTTCTTCCCCTTCTCACCGATCAAGGCCGACGCCGCCACGCACCCGCCTGCACAAATAAAAGCACAGTGTGACATAGAGAGCCATCGCCCACTCAAGGCGCCGTCGGAGCGTTTCAGCGACAAGGAAGTGAGAGCAGGAGCGCCTCCGCGGCCCCGCACGCACCAAAGAGGACAACGCGAGACGCGTTACGCGGAACGCCACGTCCCCGTGCTTCCTTGCACACACGTCGTTGTGTGCACGCTTGCGTCTGTGTCCAAAAAGGCACCCCGCCGCGTTTTCTGTCGAAACCCTCCCCCTCCCCCTTACTCTCTCTCTGCCCCCGCCGTCTCATCATCCGACATTATTCTCCATCGTCGTCTTTCTCCCGCCTCTCCGTCTTTTCCGCTTGGCCCCCCCCCCCCCCGTGTCTTGTGCCTTATTGTCTCTCCTGTCTTCTCGCACGTCTGTCTCTCCGTCCATCCCTCTCCCTCTGCGTGCACTCGATTGGGTCTCTGTCTGTGTGCACAGACATATCTATCTATATACCTAGATATACATCTAGGTATCTAATGCATATATACATACATATATATGTTTGCGTATGTATGTGTGTGTGTGTTGCGTGTGCCGGTGCACTCTGGTTTTGCGCTTTCCCTCCTTCCTCGTTTTCGTTTTCGGTCTTCACCTCTCTCTCTTTCTCCCGTGCTTCTTTGTGTTGCACTTCTTCTGGTGTGTGTCACTGACTAGCGTGCGTCTGCGTGCCGCCTCACTTTCGCTTCCTGTGTGTGGGCGCGCATCGACTTCTTCGGCTTCTATCTGGGCTACGCCTGCTTTCTATTTAACACCAGCGCACCCGTTAGCGTTTAACGCGCCTGCGCATGTCGCAGTCACCCAATGCTGAGTGCCTGTACTCCCCCGTGGACGGCGAGGGCATGAAGCGGCTGTCGACCGCCACCTCGGTTCACAGGAACACCAGAGCAACCTCTCAGCGCCCTGCTCCTCCGGTGAATCCGAACGGCTCGGCGGCGTCCCCGCACCGCAGCCCGCTGACCTTGGTAGGTGCTCCGCGGCCAGGCGAGTCGAAGCCAGCGGCTGCCACCTCCGAAACCCATCCTCAGTGCGCCGCTGCCTCTCTCGGAGAATCGGCCTACGACATGGACGCTGGAGACGAGCTGCCCGCCTTCGGCTACCGCGGCGGCACGTCGACGGGCCTGAGGAAGAAGTGCCAAGGTAACGCGGCGCGCGAGTACCCGGTGGAGGGAACAGGGGACGGGGTACTGAACCCGTTGCGTTGCGAGGGCGGCAGCGACAGCGGAAGCAATGGTGCCAGCGGCAAGGTGAGGGATGGGGCGGCTATCGGCGGTGCTATCGCGGCTGACGACGGGCAGGCCACGTCGCTGTCCGCTACCGAGTCCGTGAAGGAGAACGGCAAGCCGCTCTTCTCCCTCTCAAACATCCCCGTTCCCACGACGGCGGAGGAGTACTACGCGCGCGTGGCCGAGATCGATCACGTGCGCTGCGGCCTCGGCCAGGAGCTGGAGGGCGACGCGAAAGACATCTACGGCCCCACGTGGCCCTTCTCACGCCGCATGATTGCCTCGAGGGTGTTCGGCACGAAGGAGTGCCCGGCGCCGAACTGCGACAAGAAGACAAACATCCAAGCTGTGACCGGTCCGCGGGCTTGGGCGCTCCTCTTTATCTACGGCATCCTCATTGTTTACCCGGTTTTCACAACCGTCGCCTACGCTGGCGAGAGCGGATGGCAGTGCATCATCGTTTTGTGGCTGCTCTCCGGCCTCACCATCGTCTTTGTGACGCTCTGCGCCTTCACAAACCCTGGCATTGTGCCGCGCCGTCGGCTGAGGAATGTGACAGACCGTGGCGACATTCTCATTGTGCGCGTCCCGGCGCCGAACGCGCAGGCGGTGCTCGATAAGCTGCAAGAGCTGCCCGAGAGAATGGGGCAGCCTCCAGCGGTGAAGTGCGGCAATGGTGGCAGCGGAGAAGCCGCCAACGCCTCTGCCTACACCGCCGAGGCTCTCCGCAGCGCTGTCGCGGACGGTGACCTCCCAGCCAGCGTTTTCAACCACAAGCGATCAACCATGTACTCGATGGAGCGGTACTTTGAGACAGATACAGGCCGCATAGTGCTGTATAACCCTCGCCTGAGCGAGTCCGACCTGGCTGTGCCCACGCTGGAGTTCCCGATCCTTTTCTGCAGAACCTGCCAGATCGCCAAGGGACCGCGCACGCACCACTGCAAGGTGTGCGACAACTGTGTGGATGAGATGGACCACCACTGTCCGTGGACGAACTGTTGCATCGGCCGGAACAACTACCCGTACTTCTTCGGCTCGCTCTTCTTCCTGCATTTCATGGTCCTCTACGCCATCCTCTACAACTTTGCTCAGGGCATCCGTCTCAGCTACCTGCACCCGGCGTGGGACGTGCGGCGTTTCCTGCGCTATGTGTACGGCATGCCCATAATCGTGTACATCAGCTTCTTCGTTCTCGGCCTCTTTTTCTTTCCGCTGATGCTGGGCCACTTATACATGACGTGCCGCGGCCTGACGACTGCCGAGATGCTCAAGCAAAAGTGGAAGAGGTCCGAGTACTTTGGTGGCATCAATCCCTGGTCACAGAAGCACTGGTACCAGAACATCTACGCCCGTCTGCTTCAGCGCTGGCCGGCGGCGCAGGAGGACCCGCTGCGTTGGCTGAACTCGCGCTACTACTACGGCGTCACCGTCGCCGCGGCGGTGGAGGATCAGAAGGTAGACTGGCTTCTCGCTCTGCCACCAGAAGAGCGGAAGAAGGTGGAGGAGAACGACGCTGCTGCACGAGAGGCTGGCGCGAAGATACGGGAGGAGCAGGAAGCGGAGATTGTGCGGGCAGCCATGGAGAAGCGCGGCTTTCACGTTGCGTGACGCCGTGGACGCTGACAACAACGCCGGAATCAGTGCGGAGGAAAGCTCTTGTCAGGGATTCGAGAGCGCGGGATTCGAGTGCCTTCTACCACCATAGCTGGAGGGCGCTCGCGTTACCGTTCTCGCCATTTGTGCGTTGCTTGGATTTCTCCTTGTGCGGAGTCGAGCTTATCTAGAGGCGCGGCTGTTTCGCTGCGGCAGATATCTGAGCCGCGACGAGACGGAAACATTTGAGGAGGGGAGGGGCGGAGGGGCGGAGGGGCAAGGAGCGGCGCCACCTGGATGCTGGTCCGGCCTTTCCCCCTCCCCCGCTTCCATCCTCCCTCTCTGTATTTCTTCTGCTCCATATTAGCTGCTTTTAATGTGCGTTTTCTTTTTTTTTTTTCGTGGAGGCTTTCCTGACTTCCACGTGCATACACGTCATCGCATGGTGCATGCGTATGTAGTATGTGCGCATGTAGGTATTCTTTTTTTTTTCAAATTGGCCAGGCCGCGTTTCGCCTCCCCACCCTTCGCTTCTTTTTCGGTTTCGTTATCGGCTTCTCACACATGTTTCCGCAGCGCACCCCTACCTTGTGTTTTTCATTTTTTTCGAAAGTCCGTGACAGGTCGGCCGTCCTCGTTGTTGTTGTCGCACCTCCTTTTCGCTTCCTTACCTTCTGTCTCACTGCGCAGCCGTTTCGTTTCGCCCGCGTACATGTGCATGTACGCCCGCATCGGTTCCATGCGGCTCCTCACTTCATGCCGTCTTTTGTGTGTGTGCCCCCTTTTTTGTGGTTCCGAGCACTCCGCTCTCGCGTGCCTGCAGATGGTGTTTTGTGTTATAGGGGAGGCCTGCCTCACCTCTCCCCTTCCCGGTCCATCTTATATATATTGCTGGTTTTCCTCCACGGTTGCAGCACAAAGAAGGAAAGACAAACCAGCCGCAGCCATTGATTAGGGTGATGATGATAGGAGCGCACCACATCGACAGCGTCGATATGCCTGATGCGCCCCTCCCCCTTTCCCTCTTTCACACACACACACACACACACACACACGCTACAGCGGCGAAGCGGGACCTTCGTTTTTTTTATTTCGTTTAACCTTTCTTTCCTGCTCGTGCTAAGATAGTCGTGGTGTTCTTTACGACATTGCCCCGGTGTTGGACTTTCCATGTCGTGGCTCTTTCAGGATCTGTTTCTCTCTATCTTTGGCTCATGTGTACATCACTTCATCGCCATCATGTGTCTTACTGCTTTCTCCCTCCTCGTCTCACCTGACCCTTTTTTTTTCGCCTTTTCGTTTGTTTTTCTCTTTTTGGTTTGCCATACTTATGTTGTGCATTCCATCCACGACATCAGATGGCCATCTCGCGTTGCCTTCTCTGTGCCCTTCGGTCGTTCTCCATTGTTGTCATGTATGTTTCTAATCAGGCGCGTCATCTTGTGCGGTCGACGTCGTGCACGGGCATTTAATCCAGCCGAAGAAAACGCGAAAAAGTGAGCGGTGTGGCAGGAGATGCCACGATGCCTGCATCGGAAGGACTCTTTCGCTCCTCCGGCCCCGCCCTCCCTATTGGCTCGTGCACGTGGCGCACGTGAACAATATGTGCGCGCCTGCGCTGCCGACCACTGTGCTGCGTCTCTCTTCCCTCGCAGCGGTGCACTGCGCGGCAGAGACGAGAGTTAAAGCGATGCGTAAGCCTCTGTTCGGTGCGCGCTCGGCCCTTCTCTTTCATGGCGCTTGATCCCCTTCTCCGCGTCTTCTGGGCATCTACACCCGATCGCAACGTCCCCATTCGCCTCCCCCACCACAAACACACGTACACATGCACACGCACGCGCACATGCACACTGGCACCGGTGTGCCACACCTGCGAGCCTATGCTTATCGCCCAAGAGGAGGCGCCCGCACTTCAAAACTCCGATACAGGACAGGTGTGACATTGCCGCACATTCAGCGACATCGGCTCCTCCTCTTCTGTGTCGTGCATTGAGCGCATCTGCGCAGCGCTCCTCCTCCGCGCGGTGCGTCAGCAGGGCGCTCACACCCCTTAGCGACTTCAAAAAAGCCCTCGCGCCTTGTTGTGATTGTCGCTGCCCACGCATGATCTAATAGGCACTCTTAGACTTTCACACAAGTACACACAGACTCACACATACGCACACACACACACATATATATATATACATATATATATATATATATGTATATCCCTGCTGCAACTCACCCCCCTGCATACCTCTGACAAGAAGGACAAGGCAACAGAGGGAAGAAAAAAGGGGAGGGGTGGCAGACGGACTTGATCGTAGCAGCTCCTCCATCCTCGCCATTCAAACATGCCAATCATTTTGCACGAGGTCCACGCCTTTCGGCGATGCACCGCACCGTATCTCCCACTCATCTTCCGCAACTGGAATCGACTGGTGCTGGTGCCGTACCGCTTAGCGATGTGGTGCGTGCACTTTAGTACCCTGATCTGTGTTACACGAGGCAGCGATCGCATGATTCGCGTCTCCTCCCTGGCGCGCGGCTGCGCGGAGGCGGATTACGTCTTCCTGCGACAGGTCACAAACCTGTGCCTTGCCACCAGCTTCCTCTGCTTGTTCTTCAACCTTTGGGGCGTCTTGACAACTCGCACGCTTCGCTTCGGTGTCGACAACTGGTTTCAGGGCTCCTGCCATTGCGCGGCGGCGGTGCTGTTGATCGTGTCGTGGCAGGCCACCGTGCACGTCGCGCGCATCTGGCAGGTATTTTACATCTTTTCCATCATCCCCACCGGCATCGAGGCCATCACGCTGGCGCACTCCTACTGGAGAGGGATGGAATTCTTTTGGTAGGGAACGAGGTGGGCAGAGAGGGGGTCGGGGCGAGGACGGAAGAGAAGTACGCGTGCCACAACACCCTTATCTCTCCTTGTCCGCTGCCGTTGACACAGCCGACGAGCGGTCCAATACCGCAAAAGCTGCACTTGTGTGGTCATCATTTTCTGGTGCCGATGGCCCCTTCGTGGTGGATGAGTTGCCGCCGTCTCTGCTGCTTCTTCTTTCAGCGATGCCACTGTCTCGCGCGTGTTGCCGATCAATCCTTCTGTTGCCTTGGGAGGCGGAGGGGGAGGGGCACGCGAGCAAAAGGCGCTTCTGCGTATGTGTAGGCACGTGAAGAGGCACGCCTGTGCCTACACACGCGTGCCACCCAGAGATGGCCCCTGCATCCTTGGCGACGCGTCTTCACATGCAGCTTATCATACGCCGCCCATCCCCCGTCGCTCTATGCGTCTCCCCACATGCACATGTATCTTGGGTGCTCTTCGCGCGGGTCGGCGTTGTGAGCTTCGCGGGTTGATCGGCAGCGACGGTCGTGACTCGTTACTGCGGAAACAACGCACAGAAGCCGAGAGGAAACAAGTGAAAAAAGAACAAAAGCGGTGCTGCCTTGCGTTTGGGGCTCGTGAAGGCCACGCCTTCGACGGTGAACGCGGCTGCCGCACTCACGCGCCACATCTTCGGGGCGCACCATCTGGCTTGCTTAGCTCTACCTTCTCTCTTCTTCTTGCACGCGTCTCGCCTCGTTTTACGTTAAAACCTTCTGCGTGACCTTCTCGCTCCCTTGCGAACCTAGGCATAGGCCCGAAAGGCGTTGCCGCCTTTCAGGATCCCAAAACCACGGGTACCCGTCGCTCCTTACCTCTACAGGCCCACATGGGAGGAGTTCTGCTGCGAGGTGAAGTGCAGCTCGCCCCCTTTTCCCCATTTTTACTATGCCCTCGTCGAGCCCGTCGCTCGGCCCAGTCTTTGAAGCCATCACGCCGCGCTTGTGTGTTCGCTACCTTCAGCGATACCTCGATGTGGCAGAGCTGCTTACGCTTTCAGAGACGTGCTGGACCTTCTTTGTGCGCTGCAACGAGGAGCCTCTCTGGCGCGAGTTGTGCTTGCGTCCGCCGTACATCGACGTGCAGCGGAAACTCGGTCTCTTCACCTTCAGAGGCTCATGGAAGTACACCGTCTGTGCCTATCGTGCGGAGCGCGCAGGAGCTGACCGGCAGAGCAGGCGCCCCAGCACCGTTGTTCTTGCTCAGTCACGGAGTATTGCTGATGCCTCGCTGCGCTTCAATGTCCTTCTCCCTCGTATCGTGTCCTACCTACAGGCGAGCGGGGAGATGAGCAGTGATGACGGTGGAGTTTGGATGAGTCAGTTGCGCAGCCCCTGTGCCGCGGGCACCGGCGCTGCAAGTGAGGTGTCCGTGGGGCTTGACAGCGGGCGCGACGAAGGCGCGGTGGAATCCGCCGTGGGCGCAGAGATGAGCGTCAAAGCATGGCAAGAAAGTGTTCTTGGAAAGCCCTATGCACCCACGCTGGCCGTGAAGTACCTCGGTCTATCTGCCGGCGCCATCAACTACTTCATGCACGATGGCACTTTCCTGCGGCCTCCCCTCCAGGCGCTTCGCCAGTCCCAGCACCGACTCGTGCGACCACACACGGAGTTCACCGACTACAACTGGTACGGCACCTGCTTGCTGGATCTCGTGCCACTCCCGAAGTGGTGCACCAATGCGCAGTTCTTTGTCACTCTTCGCTGGAAGACATTTTGCCGCACGCGCCGCCTGCAGTGTTGTGGCCACGCCACCGCTGCCCTCGACGACACCGGCGGCGCGCGAGGCCCGCTGCACCTGCCTGACGAGTTGCGCGGCGTGCCGGGTGTTGTGGACCGCCGCTATAGGCTTAGCGTCGATGCGTTCCAGCGCGAGTACGAGGCACCGAACACGCCCGTGGTGCTCACCGGCTGCATTGAGGACTGGCCTGCGCGTGACACGTGGCAGGACATACACTTCTTTCGTCGCTTTGCCTCTGAGGCGCTCAGGGCGAACGGAAGGACGGCAGATGGTCGCCGCTTTCGCATGTCGGCGGCGGATTACCTTGCCTACGAGGTCGCCACCAACGCCGAGAAGCCGATGTACGTCTTTGACAAGGTGGTGCTGCGGAAATCCACCGCCCTGCGGGCGGACTACGCGATTCCGCCCTACTTCACGGAGGACTTCTTCTCGTACATGACCGAGGAGGATCGTCCCGACTACCGATGGCTCCTCGTCGGCCCCGACGGCAGCGGCAGCCCTTTCCACACAGACCCGCACGGGACATCTGCATGGAATGCCGTGCTCAGCGGTTGCAAGCGAGTGACCTTGTACCCCCCACACGTCGTGCCGCCGGGCGTCGAGGAGGAGTGGATACACAGCGACTACTACGCATCAGAACCGTGCCTGCGGTGGTACCGCACGAGAGGCGACTCAATGCCGAGCGGCTCGGCGGTGTGCGGCACCTTCAGCAAGGAGCACGTCGGCGAGGCTTATCATGGTTCTGCGCGTGAGCTGCTACCTGTCGAGGCGTTGGTGTTCCCAGGCGACCTTTTGTTCATTCCAAGTGGCTGGTGGCACCAGGTGCTCAACATTGGCCACACGGTCGCTGTGACGCACAACGTTTGCTCCAGCCTTACCTTTCCTCGTGTTGTTGCCGACATGAACGCGTACGCAGATCGAACGGTGCGTAAGCGGTTCCAGTGTGCGCTGCGGCGTGCAGGACGTGACGAGCTGGCGGTGCAGCTGCGTGTTCCAGGTGCATAGCGTGGTGTGCATGTGGGTCGTCTGCTGTGGTGCATGGCGGGATTCGGACAAGGGCTGACGGCCAGCTATGCACGGCAGTCCATGCATCCACATCACACGTGGTGGCGATGACGCCGCCGTTATCAGCTCATCTTTTCCGCTGTGAGAAGTGGCTGCTGCGGCGTAAGAGAGGGACGGGTCATTAGTAGAGAGGCGGAACACACACACACACACACACACACACAACCCCTGCATGCGTCGAGCGGCGCACCTCTTCTACCCCCAACGCACATCCTGCACATGCGCACACTCCTGTCTCCCACCCCTTCGAGGGGGTCGCAGTCCTTTGTTCTGCGGTTCTTTTCCGTTTTTTGCATGTTCCTGTGCAGCTTCTCGCACAGCGTCCCACTCCTCCGTTCCTGTCGCTTCTTATCGTTCCCTTTACAGGCGCCCACAAATCATTACAACTTCACACCTTTACACGCACGCACATCTCCTGCGCTTGTGGGACGGCATACTCGAGCACACACGCCCCGCAGTGACGCCTATCCGCGCCGACTCTGGCGCATATAAACGCACGTTCGAACTGCGCTGTTATCGAGACGCACGCACATACCCTGGCCAGCTCCGCAAAGTAATCCACACCAGCTTCTTATCCGCTCATCTTGTCGCCCTCCTTTCTCGTTTTTGTTTTCGAGCTTCCGTTTGCGCCCTCCCCGGGCCGCGGCCCGCTCTGCGTGCGCGCAGCTGTACGTGGGTGATCCGAGTCGGCTCCCTCAGCGCCACTCAGCACGTCTCCGCCTCTTGCGCAATACCGCTGCTCTTGAGTGTGTCTGTTTCGCTTGCATGACTGCGTGCACACTTGCGTTTCTCTCTCCCGTTCTGTCCGCCCCCTTGTGAGCTGCGCCCGCCCAGCCTCTTTCTCTGATGCTTCTCTTTTCGGCTGCGGCCTTCATATTCTCGTCTTCCTTCACACCCCTCTCTCAGGGAGAGTGTGTTTGTGTGCTTTCTCGCCCTTTGCATGTGCGCCATGCCCCCCTCCCCCGCCCTTTACGCGCATCGCAGACTGGATTCCGTTGCGCTTGGATTTGGGGCTCTCTCGCCCTCGCCGCACACACCACCACGCCTCAACTCTTTCGTTTTTTTCCCATTTTTGTTTCTTTACTCTTCTCCTTTCGCTGGCCCGGATGACGCGGGGAGGGAGGGAGGAAGGGGGCCACACACCGCTCAGTGCGTCGCATCGTCAGGGTCCCGCACGACCCACCATTGCGGGGCGACGCCGAGCAGCTCCCCTATGCCCCTGCCCAATGCCGAGCCGCCTCTGGTGGGGGCTGAATCAGGCACCCGTACGCCATGGGGAGGACAGAGCGGCTCATCGCTGCTGATGCCGGCGGTGGGGCCCTGGACGGTGCTGCGGCGGAGCGACCTGAAAGGCCGCGTGTGGGCGGGCAGAGTTTGGGGCAGGGGGCGGTGGTCTCAGGTGACTGAGTCGGCGCATTTGGTGTACCGGGCGTGTCTCTCGCGCTGCTTCGCACGACGCGGATGGGGGGCCTGTGGCAGGGCCTAGCGTAGGCTGGCGTGTGACTTATTCCGCACGGCGGAGAACGGACACGCGTTGGAGGCAAGCGCGGAGCGGAAAAGCGTCTGTTTCATTTATCGTTGTCGTGCGCAGAATGTGTCGGCATATGTGTCGCCGTGTTGGTGTGACTTCCCCTCCGGAGCCGCACTTCTTGTGACGCCCTCCCTCCACCCGATCTAACGTACTCTTTTCCCTCTTTGCTTTCGTTTTTCTTTCCTCTTTCTGACTTGCTTCCAGAATATCAAGGCCATCGCTGCTTCAGCGGGCCTACACGTCGCCAAGCTGTCGCTCACACCCATCGTCTACACCGGCCCCACGAGTGCCGGTGCAGTCCCTAGGACAGTTTCCAAGCAGTCCTCCTTGCTGGAGCCACGGAAGAAAAAGGGCATGCCGTGCTACTGCATCGAAGAGGTCGACCTCGACATTTTTCGTGGCATATTCATAGAGCAATGGCTAAGCGGAAAGAAGCATAGCAGCTGCCAGGAGGCGCTCTTCTTCTGCACAACATGCGGTCCGCCAGCGGTGCAGGAGTCCATAAAGGGCTCCTCCGGTAGCGGAAGCAGCAGCGGCGCGAACCGGCGCAGCACCTATACCGCCAAGAGCTGCACCCCAGAGAAAAAGAGCTCATCCGCCAAGTCGACCTTTGGCAGCACGCTGAAAAAGCTCTTTACGTCGTCCAAGAGCAGCTCGAAAGCGGACCTGAGCACCATTTCGTCAAAGCAGCACTCTAGTTGCCACATACGCGAGCCCAGCACCCGCATCATGTCGGCAGAGGAGGAGGAGCTCCCGATCACACCGCGGACGGATAAGGAGCTGTACCTGTGCGTGACCTGCGGCTCGTGCTACTGCCGCGATCACGCTTGCGACCACCACTACAGCCGTCAGCAGCGCAGCACCGTGGCGGGCGGCGACGACTCCGAAGCGCCGCACAAGGGTTACCCATACCACTCCTTCTTTATCGGCGTCCCCAGCTTCGTGAGCACCCACCCTTCCCACATACTACAGGAGACGTCGTGGGGACTGCTTTTCCCCACCGTGACGGTGCGCGAGATCGAGGAGGGCACTATCGACCTGTCGAAGCCGCTCCCCTTCTACGAGCACTTCGAGGAGATCTGCGACGGCGGCGCTGCCTGCGAGACGAGTGCCTTCCACCCGAACAGTAGCATGACCTCCAACAGTTACAGCTTCAGCCGCGGCAAGAACACACTCGGCTTTTCTTCCAGCGGGATGCACACACGCATTCACAGCGCGTACAGCAGCAGTGGACACCTCGACGGGTCACTGCGGGTCCACTCAAAGTCGAACAGTTACATGGATAAAAGGGAAGACCGTCTCCCGGCGCGCCGATCTGCCCTGCTTTCCCCCGTCGGGGCCCACAGCAGCCTCTCTCTGCCAGAGTTTCACTCCTCGCCGCCTGAGAACTGGTCATATCTCATGTTCTGCGCCAGATGCGCCGATCGGCAGGCGGTGCGACTGAATGGCAAGCAGTGCGACAACGACATCTCGCGTCATGTCCACCTGCGCCGGCTGGGACAGCTCACGGCTCTGCTCGCGTACTTTCTGCTTCGTGGTGTGCGCCTCGAAGTGCCTGTTCAATTTTTGGAGTACTCCGCAAAGAAGCATGTGCAGCAGGTGGAGCGGCAACGCAGCCAGCAGCGTGCACACAGGTTGGCTGAGATGCAGCGTGTCGGCCGCGCCTCGGAGCTCGTCGGAGGTCTCGAAGTGATGGGAACGACGGGCGCGAGGCATACAAGCACCACCGGCGGTGGTGTGCGCATGTCGCCGACAGGCCCGAACGTAGCGGGTGACTTTAGCCTGCTGTCACGCACAGAGACAGACCACGTCATCACCCGTGCGGCAATCTGCGGCTTCGCCAATGAGAGCTATTTCTGCTATATGAACTCGGTGCTGCAGTGCCTGCTGCGGTGCCGCATCTTTGCGAACCCACTTCTGCACCTCGATCCGTCCAAGAGCCCTGGAAAACTCACGGCATCCGTGTCGCGTCTGCTGCACCACCTGGCACACCAGACGTATCAGGACGTGCTCAACGGTGCCGTCTTCGCGTTCGTGCGCTCGCTGCGGACGCAGATTTGCAATATCAACGTGCTCTTCGAAGAGGATGAGCAGCAGGATGCCCAAGAGTTTCTCATCACGCTGCTCAACGGCATCGAGGATGAGTTCGACAAAGGAAAGAGCGAAGAGGAGAAGAAGGCGTCGCGCCGTGTCAGCTTCGAGGGCGCGCTTCTCTCCGAGGTGACCTGCTCCCAATGCAAGCACTGCGTCCCGCGCAACGAAATGTTCATGTCCCTTTCCATCCCCATCGAGAAGAGCATCGAGGACGGTATTGCATCGCTCTTCGCGCCGACCACGCTGCGCGGCAAGGACCGCTACGCATGCGAGGGCTGCTTCAAGAAGCTGTCGCAGAAAGAGCAGCAGGGGCACAACGCCCTCGCCGCAGTCCAGGCCGAGGCAGAGAGGAGGGCCAAGTTAGATGGGAAGAAGCTCACTCAAGCGCAGATAGAGGAGCGCGTGTATGCCAATGCGCTCTACAGCGAGGCCGAGGTACGCACGTCGCTCTCCCACCTCGGCGGCAGCCTTGCGGTGCATCTCCTGCGCTTCCACTACGACCCGACGGCGCAGGACTTCATCAAGGTGCTCACACCGGTGCGCATCTCGCTCACCCTTGACCTCACCCCGTACGTCAGCCGCGAGGTAGTGGAGGCCTACAACCGTATGGAGAAGATCTATCTCTTGCAGCGCCGCTTCCCGACTGCGTCAGAGAAACTGATTAGCAAGTACCTACGCCACGCCAAGGATGATGTCAAACTGGCCACGCAGAAGATGTTAGATGACGGTCATGGGATAGCCGAGGCGGTGCACTCACGGCAGAGTAGCAGCACTGCCGTCAGCCGCACCCACACTGGGGTGGGAGCAGGCAACGCGGTTGGCGATGACGCGTCTGAGGATGTGGCTGGCGTCGGCAGCGTCTTTGGCGACGCCTCTGGTTGCACCTCCGGCTGCACCTCCTCCTTGGCTGCGACGCCGCTCAACAACCCCAACGGGGATCGGGGTACCTTTGCCAAGACGGTGGCCAAGTCTTGGGCAAACACCAACGGAGGCGCTGGCAAGGCTACACCGTCTGATCCCGCTGCTGCGATTTGCGCCATTACGAGCGACGAATTCGATCCGTTTGGCGAGCGCACCCCTCCGAAGCCATCGTTGGTGCGCCAGCTGGTGGGTATCGTTGCGCATCGAGGCTCGCTGCACGGGGGCCACTACATCGCCTATGTGCGCCACCTCACTCGCCCACATGTATGGTTCCGCTGCGACGACGAGGACATCGACGTGGTGGAGGAGAAGCACGTGCTCGATCACGAGGCTGAGGTGTACCTCGCCTTCTACGAGTAGTCACGTGGGCTGTCAAGTGCCTAGTGTTCACATCAAGTCAGGGCATGAGTGGCCCTGCTTGCTGGGGAACGGTGAGGCGCACAAACGGGTCCGAAGCTAACCACGCGTCGGTCTGCGGCACGTAAACGTCTCTCTCCCCTTCTCCCCCTCCCTCTCTCACTCCCTCGCTGCTTCGCACGGCGTATCTATTTTTGCGTGCGCTTGGTTTTGTTTGTGTGCGTATCTCGCGGTGCTTTCGTTTTGTTTCCCGTACTTATTTTTGCCCCTCTCTCCGCCTATGTCTCTCTCTCTGTCTGTGTGCACCGGCGGGCCCTCAGCTGCCGCCTCGGGCCTCTTTTCTTTTTGTTTTGCCTCCGCCCCTTTTCTCTCTCTCGTTCTCCTTCTCAGGCGTTCTAGAGTCTTCTGCCGTCCCTTCTGTTTCTTCCTCCCATGTGGTGCCGGGATGGGGTGGGGGCGGCGGCGGTGATGATGGTGGTAGTGTTGGTGGTTGATCGCATGTGAGATGAAGGGGCGAACAGAGACTTGGTTCGCATGGCATGGAAAGCGCGCTGGCAGCAAGGGCTCCTTCTCGCCGGCATTGCACCAGTTGCCACCCCCTCCGTTGATACGCATACAGTACATGTGTGTATGTACTCGGTCCCGTGCTGATGCGCCCGCCGCTTGCCAAACGTTTGCTTGCGTGAATGTGTGCCTGTTCGTTGGTGTCGGTATGCTTTGTTTTCTGTTCAGCCGTGCTTGCTGTTATCTCTTTCACGCCCCATTCTGTTTTTTTTTTGTGTTGTTGTTCGTGCGTGGTCGTGCCGAGCCGCGAAACTCATGAAGCAAGGCGCAGTCAGAGCGGAAAGAGGGAGGTGCGAAGGGAGGCGTCGCAAGGAGTAGAGATGACCGCTGCGCGCGTGTGTGTATGGGTGGGTGGCGGGAGAGTGTGTCTCACTCATGCAGACGCCAACGACGGCTTCGCTCCCGCGGCGTACTCACCTTTGCTTTATTTTCCTCTACGCTCTCCTCCGCCTTTTTGCTTTTCTTTTCCATTCGCTCTCTGCGGAAGACCGTGGCCGCGCAGAGGAAGCAAGCAGGGCACCTCGCACACCCTTCACCCTGGGGTGTGCCGTGGCGCGTTTGCCTCCTTTTTCTTTCCGTACACGGCGGATGCGGATCTGAGCCGCCATGGCGCCCTCCCCCCTCTCCATCGGGCTCGCCCGAAGGCATGCATATCCCTATCGTTGCTTGCGCGTGCACTGCAGCATCATCTCTCACGTCCCTTTGCCTGCTTCCCACGCTTTGGCTTTCTGCGCGTCTCCCGCCTCGTCAACGTTGCCACTGTGGTGATCATGGCGTAACGCGCCGTCAACGGAGCACGGGGCCTCCTCCCCACCGAGAGAGGAAAGCGCTCGCTGCCGTGCGCGTCTTTGTGTCGCTGTTGCATCACTTCACGGCTCTCTCCTCGAGGACGATCACTTCTACACCGAAACGTGAAAGGCACAACAGGAGAATAACAAGAGAAAAAGGAAAAAAAAACGGTGTTGCCCATGAGCGCCCACACCCGCCAAATGGAAAACCCCACGGGGGTGGTGCACCGCTTCATGCAGGACCATCAGCGTGTATGCGTGTGGCTTGTGCACGATCCGCAGATGCGGCTGGAGGGCAACCTGCTCGGCTACGACGAGTTCATGAACGTCGTGCTGGGTGATACGACCGAGACGAATCTTCGAAATAACAAGAGCTACCGTCTGGGCAAGATATTGCTGCGTAGCGACAACGTCGGCGTGATCTACCCCATCGGTGTTTAGAGTTGAGGCAGCGCTCGGTAGCAGTGACCCCTTCACAGAGTGGAGGGGCTTCGTCTCGTATCTCCGTGCGTGAAGCACGCCGATGCCCTGTTGGTAGTCATGGAGGAGGACATGTGTTGTTATGTTGTCGTTTTGGTAGTGGTGCGCACTCGCGTGTGTGCGCGTGAATGACGGAGGTGTTTTGTGTGCATGTCTGCGCTGGAGTGCCATCGGAGTGGGCGAGCACGAGGAGGGACGAGGTGCAGGGTGGCCGTGGGGCCGTGGGTGGATGCTGCGTGAAATCCTTTAGCTCGCTTTCTCTTTTTGTTGCCCTTCCCTCCGTGCCCCGCGTTCTTCTGTAACCGTTGCCTCTCTTGCGCGTCTCCCACTTCGCGTGATTTAGCAAGGAAAACAGAACAGCGAACGAAAATGCAAATCAGCCGAAGCAAAGGCGGCCTGGCGTTTGTATTTTATTTCGAGGGGACGGTGCGTGTGTGTGTGGGTGGTGGTGGTGATGGCAGACGCGGGGCGTCTGCATCTGCCTGCGCTGTCTTGCGACTCCTTCCTCCCGCTCCCCTCATATATATATATATATCGGACCTTGCAGAGCCGTGATTCAGCGACGCGCGGGTGACCATTGGCCGCATCTGGGGACAGTGCGACTGCTACGCTGGAAGGCTGTGCGGTGCTTCGATGTTACGCGCCGACCATCGCTCTGCCGGGGCGTGGCATCGAAGTTTAATATCAGCTTCTACCGCGCTCCACTTCCATCGCCCATCCATCTCTTTTTTTTTTCGTCGCCGCCTGCTCTGTGCTCTTGGCATGTCTAGTGTTGCTGTATGCGCGCTGTGTTGCCCAAGCACGAGTCACAATACGTTTGCCTACGCACTCGTCTCTCTCCTTCCTTTTGGTGCACGTGCGCGCACATACCCACTAGAGTGTTCGTGCGTCAGCGATGGGCGTCGGCTTGTCTACAGTGCGGCACGCGGGCACCGCCATTCTCGTGCCCACAGCTAGTGCAGCATCGGCAGCAGTATTGCCACTCTCGTCGGAGGAGCGGGTGGCGGCACTGCCAGTAACGACGACGCGGCCTGCTGCTGCCGATGCAGCCGCCGCCGCTCCAGCTCCGCCCACCGCTGAGCACACATCAAACCCTCGGCAGCGCCTCACAGACACTCAAGCGGCGCATGCAGCGGTGTCTTTGCGACATGCAGCGCCAAAGCCTGATCGGCGCTTCCCTCCCTACCCCGAGGAGACCTCGGCGTTGGCCACCCCCCCGCCAGCGGCAGTCTTGACCGCGGCCCCGGTCGTGGCGGAGGCGGCCGTCAAGAGGCACCGCAAGGAGAGCGGCGTCACGAAGCCCCTGCACCCGGCGCAGGCGTCGTTGTTCACGCGGGCGGAGGAGGGACAGCGCGATGCAACTGGTGATGCTATCATCGCTGTCGATCACCTTCGTCGCAGGTGTTGCCCGGACGCCGGCGTCGGCGCTAACCGCAACATGAACTGTAATGAGGATGTCACGCTTCTCGTAAGGTCACCGGACGAGGGGCGACGGAGCGGCACGTCCCTGCAGACCGAGGGTGGTCTCTACGGAGAGAAGGGGCAGAGGCAGTTCGCTGCGTCTGCTAAATCGTCTCCATCGCCGGCCTCACCGGAGGCGGAGGAGGTGGCGACGACGGCGTGCGCATCGGTGAAAGCCGCGGCTCACGCAGATGCTCCGGGTGGCCCTGCTGCTCCTCTGCTGAGCAGCACCTTCACGGCCTACCGCCCCGTGGCTCGATCTGCCTCTCCTGGGCCGGCGCTTGGGCAGTACGAAGGGCTTCCGCTCACGTCGGTGCAGCAGGTGCTGGAGTCCAAGCACAAGGTGTACCGTATCTGCCTCACCGGTGGTCCGTGCGCTGGCAAGTCCACCATGCTCTCGGCCATCCAGGCAAAGATCCCGCAGCGCACCGGCTTCCGCGTCATGTGCGTGCCGGAGGCCGCAACGCTGCTCGTCACCGGGGGGATGCAGTGGGATGGCGACCTCACCGTGCCGCAGCAGCTCGGGCTCCTTCGCACGCAGCTTGCCTTGGAGGACCAGTTCTACGCACTCGCCGTGGCGTCTAATGTACCGACCGTCATCGTTTCTGACCGTGGCACGATGGACGGCCGCGCGTTCTGCACTGATGAGCAGTTCCAGGAGATCCTGCGCGGCGTCGGTAGCACCATCGACGTTCTGCGCGACCGCTACGACGCCGTCATTCACATGGTCACCGCCGCGGATGGAGCGGAGGAGTTCTACAACCTGGACAACCCGGCACGGTACGAGGACCTCGACGGCGCCCGCGCCTCCGATCTTCGCCTGCAGAGGATGTACGTTGGCCACCCGATGTTCCGCCTGCTCGACAATTCGACCACCTTCGAGGACAAAATTGAGCGAGGGCTCCAGGTGGTCAGCCAGGTGGTGCACAAGGAGCAGTGCGCGCCGGCGTTGCCCACTTACTACTTAGTGCGCCGCTGCCCAGTTGAGCTTCCGGTGGCGAGCGCCACATACACGACGCACACGACTGTACTGAGCAACAGCCAGATCAGCGACATACGACTCCTCGTGAAGCGCGAGATGGCGGATGGGTCGACGATGCACTTCTTCAAGAGCGTTCGCGACGCTCCGTCGACTGTGCTGTCCTCACGTGCGCCACCCCGCGCGACCTCGCACGCCAGCAGCGGCGCTTCGTTCCGCAGCAGTGTAAACGCCCCGACGGTCAGCACAGCGTCGCCGACGCAGCAGCGCATCGAGAGCGCCCAACGCATCAGCAGCCGCGAGTACGCGAGCTTGTGCAAGCACCGCGACAGCACCCGCGCCGAGGTGGTGATGAGGGCGACGCACTTCATCTTCGAGGGTGCGAACTACGAGCTGACGACAATGATAGCCCCAAGCTGGGCAGCAGGACGCCAGACGCTGACAGTGGAGAGCTGCACAGTGTCGACGGCGAAGCAGGAGCAGGTGCATCCGCACGGCTCGCGTCAGGCTGCTCCACCGGCGGCGGCGCTGCGCCTCCCACCGTTTTTAGAGGTGGATCGCGAGGTACCGGTGGAGAGCCTGACGACCACCTTTCTCATTTCGCACAAGGAGACGGGCCCTCTCTACACATCGCTGGCTTTTGCGCCTGTCTTCTCCCGTGCGGTGTTGACCGCCCTTGGTGCGCATGCCGACACGGAGAACATCCTGAGCAGCACGGTGAGTACCCCTCGCGGCACGCCGGCGCTGCGCACGGAGAAGGGCACGCTTCACATTCCCCCCGCTCTCGCAGAGACGAGGGAGGACAGTGGGTTGCCCGCAAAAGCACCCGTCTTGGGAGAGGGCAACCAGCGAGTAGAGAACGCAGAAAACTCGGTGTTCATGGCCGCACCACCGCCACTGCCGCTGCCTGCACGTCGTGGGCTTGCTCCGCTCGACGTCAATGCACTCGCTATCTCCGCACCAGCGATGAAATCCGCCACGTCCAAGGCAGAGGGCACGCATCACGTGGAGCTGGCGTCTTCACCGCTGCACCTCGATGAATCAACGAGCGTTCGCAAGCAACACAACGTTGACACCCCGTCGAGCTTCTCCCTAGCCGGAGAGGAGGGTGGCACTGCCAAAGTGACCACGGCAGCACCGGCCGGGGAGCGTCTGCAGCCGGAGAGGCTGATGGCGCGAGACCCCGAGTCCGTCTTGCCTCCCATTGGGACGAAAAAGTCGACTCCTGTGGCCTGCCTGCGCAGCTGAGCGAGGCGAGGAGGCCGCCGCAGAGCCGTGGGCAAAAGGCAAGTAGCGGTGCTGCTCCCTTCCCGTTCCGTGGAGGGACGAGGCCCAGCACACACTCGCGCAGCAAGTAGATCATGCGACGGTGGAGGCAACACCCATTTTGAGAACGTAAAGGGGTGGACGACGCAAAAGGGAGGAGGCAGAGGCGTCTCGTGCGGCGCCGTCTCTGCCTCCTCTGCCTCCCTCTGCCTTGCTGACGCGTCTTTTGGAACCGATCTGCATCGGTTTGTTCGCTCTGTATTTCTTGTAGACTGTTTTCTCTTCACCTTAGATGCACACACACATATATATATATATTTGACGCTGAAGGTCTGGTGTGTGTGCCACCAGTGATTATCGTGTGTTGTTTTCTCTTCTTACCCCTCCCCGTTTCGTGTTCTTGCCTTCCCGTTGAACCTTCATGCCCTCTCTCGCACCGCCCCACCGCCTCACCTGCACGTACATGGCACCAGCTGTTTTGCATTCTACTACTCTCTCTGTGTATGTGTTTTTCTATCTCACTCGCCTCCTCGCCTGTCTGATCCCGTCTTCCTCAGTGATATGTACCACATAAAAACACACACACACACACACACCACACAGAACGGCATCGACGAGGTGGAAGAGGGAGAACGTGAGGAGACTGTCGGTAAAGAATGTGCCTTGGTGTGCCTAGGGAGATGCAGAAGCACACGTGTGTGCGGGCGAGGCGTGCCGCGAATAGCTCGCCCGCATACTTCGATTGCTTCTCCTCTCACTCTTTCTCTCGCTCTTCTTCACTCCCGCCCTTCCCCGCCTCGTTTTTTTTGACTTGGCTTGGCTTTTATGTGTGTGTGTGTGACCGCCGCGAATACAGCAGGGTTGTGTCTCCTCCTCTCACGGGACCTTACGCGCATACCTTTCATGCATGCACGCGCTGCTGCTCTGCGCACCCCTCCGTCTCCAGGCTCTGTCAGGTAGCCCCAACAGACACTGCGGCTTCCGTGTCAGTCGAGCCGAAGCCGCCGCAACAGCAGCACTGAGGCAGGCCAGATGCACACAGGACAAGCTAGGCTGGTGAGCTGCGCTCTGTTGCTCCTCGCAACTCTCTCCCTCCGTGTCTCTGCTTGCACTTGGTAGAGACCACCTCCGTCACACTCTAGCCCCCTCTCTCCCTCTTTCTCCCGCTTTTCTTTCTGCCTCTTTCTCACTCTCACTCGTACGCGTGCTGGAACAGAAGTAGATTTGCCCGCGAGTTTCCCCTCTTTCTGCCCCCCCCCCTTCCATCCCTGATTGGCGTCCCTTCCTCCCTCACACACACACTCACACACAGATATATATATATATAATCACGCACTCGATAAAAGACATACGTGCCCTCCTTGCACCCCGTCTCACCGTCTGTTGGTAGCCGTACCGAGGGGTGCTCTCACTCAGTTGCGGTCGAGGTGGTTCGCGCCATACGCGCAGCACCTAAAGAGCGGACTTCCAGAACACGAATAGCGTTGTCTGTGGGTACCACTACTTCCCCCCCTCGCTCTCGCTCGTGTCAGAGGCGAGGTGCTTCGCTCTTATCACACCATCTGTCCGTCTAAGGTTGTCGAGAGAGGCCTCTGGTGCGGTCTTCCCTCCCCCCTGCCTGCTGTGTCTGAGTCGGAGGACATATCCGAGCTGAGTGGAAGGGTGGAGGGCAAGTTGGTGGCTGGACACTCGGCACGTGCAGCAGAGATTGGCACGCCGATCCCTTTCCGCAGTGAAGCAGAGGCAAGCAAACGCGCGCGCACGCATACGGTGGCGCATACATCGCCCTCGCTCTCCGGCTCAAATCACCCTTGCTTTCTTCGCTGGGCGTATCTGTTCGTGCTGCCTTTCCAGCTGCTGCTGTCTCTGCGTTTGGAGATCGAACGACGCTTCATTCACGCCTTAGGCAGCGCAGCAATCATTCTCTTCGCTGCTTGTCAGGGTTGCAGGTAGGGAGAAGGTACGAAAAGAAAACAACGCTGAACGGTCACTCACAGACAGTCGTTCAGTGTGGAGGCTACAGCGAAGAACTCATCCACAAGAGCGAAGGGAAAAGCGTGTATTATCGTCATGAGTGAAGGGGGCAATCGAAATCAAGGTGGGGGAGGCAGCAGCGGCAACCGTAGCGCTGCTGGTGCCTTTAGCCCATACAGCGAGGAAGTACCAGTGGAATGCCTCATCTGTGCTGACCGGTGCCGCGCGCTGTGCGTGTTCCCATGCGGGCACTACACATGCTACAGCTGTGGCCTCCGCATTCACAGCTTGAACAGGGGTAGCTGCCCGGTTTGCCGTAAGGAGGCGACACAGATGCCGATCATTACGCAGCAGGTGAGTCGCGAGGAGGAGCAGTTCTCGGCTAAGGAGATGGAGAGTATGCGGCGGGTCGTCACGACGAATCGCCACCTGCGCTGCGTCATCGACTCGCCGCAGCTTGCGTACGAGGTGGCAAAGCTGTACGAGTACACGTGCCCCATCGAGAGCTGCTGGTGCCAGGGGTACCAAGATCCGTTTCTCGAAATGAACATGCTGAAGGATCATTTGTGGGTCGATCATGAGCTTGTGTATTGCGACGTGTGCCTCCAACACAGGCCCGCCTTCTTGTGCGAGCAGGTGGCCTACTCTATCACCGCACTGCAGTACCACATGGAGGGGCGATGCCGGCACGACCGGTCGTCGTTTACAGGCCACCCACCGTGCCGCTTCTGCAAGCGTGCCAATCGCTTCTACGATGGCGAGTCACTGCTAAAGCACATGCAGCAGCAGCACTACACGTGTGATGTTTGCAATCGAGGTCAGTTTACCTTCACTTTTTACGCCAGCCGGCAGAAGCTTGATCAGCACTTTCAGACGTGCCACAAGATATGCGACCATCCCGACTGCGCATCGCATGATTTGATGATGCGTGTGTTTGGCAACGAGATTGATCTGATGGTGCATAAACAGCGCGTCCATGGCGTAAAGGCAAAGGTGACGTTCTCGCCTGCCATGTTCGGCGAGGCATCCGGCTCCTCAGTGGGCAACGGCCCGACCGGCTCCGTGCCGGCGACGGCGTCGAACGCAAACGTGATCCAGATTACGTTCGACCATGTGTTCCGCGTGGAGACGGTGGAGATGATGCCGACCAAGGAGAACAATCACCGTGGTGGTCGCCGTGGAGGCGGTGGTGGTGACCGCGGCGTAGATAGGGTACACGCCCCGGAGGAGAACGGTATCCCGTTGTACTACTTAGGCAGCGGCGCCTTTCCGGTCCTCACCCGCTCTGTCGCGAGCGACGCCGGCGCAGCGTCCTCCTCGGCCCGTGCGGGTGGGGCGCGGAGTAGCAACAGGAGCAGCGCTCCCTCCTCCTCTGCCTTCGCCGTCGCTGAGGATATGAGCAACTACAACGTCAAGAACAAACTCCCGGCAGATAAGAAGCAGCTTGAGCAGCGGCTGAACGACATGCTGAGCAAACACGTGAAATCGCCGGTCACCTACGCACACTTCCGCAGCTACACTCGTGACTTCATCGAATCAGCGATGCTGACCTCTGAGTACTACGACGTGCTGGCGAAGGAGTGCTTCCCTGACCCGCAGGTGTTCCATGAAGTATTCCCGTTGATCGTGGCAACCGTGCCAGTAGCGGCGAAGCAGGCAGCCTTGCAGGAGGTGTATAAGATGCGCATGGCCCCCGAGACGCAGCGCCTTGCCCGCGCCCGCGAGGAGGACGCGCGGAAAGAGGCGGAGGCGAAGGCGGCTGCGGCGCGTGCGGAGGAGATGCAGGGCTGCAAAGCTGGAAAGAGCACCGGCAGCAATAACGGCGCCAACAACAGTACACCTGCTGGCGCGCCGTCTCCCTTTGCCCGCAAGAACGCCAAAGGCAAGGGAGCCAAGCAGAATGCATGGCTGACGACGGACACGCGGTCCAAGTTTGGCTGCAGCAGCTCCGCGCCGGCCCAACACCAGGACCCCTCTGCCAGCGCCCCCGCCACTGCTCCAACGTCGTCGGCGCCGCCGGCAGCGGCGTCCCTGAAGCCGCAGTCCAACAACCGCCCGCGCGGGTGGGGGCCTGTGGCGACCGCCTCATCAGGCACCTTTGTCACCACGCCGGCTGCCGTCTCGGCGCCGGTGTCTAGCCCAGCGCATGTAGGGCCTGGACTGGTCATCAATGAAGAGACGTTCCCGTCCTTGCCGAACAACGGTATTCGCCGTGAGCCCATCGGCAAGGCGCAGCGACCAAAGGCAAACGCGTGGTTTAAACGGTAAGAGAGGGCGACCCACCTCCTCCAGAGCCGCTCCCGCCACTCCGCACGCGCCGCATTAACAGTCCACCTAAGCTTTTTGTTCTCCCGCATGTCGGTTCTCCGCCATACAACGCGACTCAAGCTCTGCTCTAAACCCACCAGGCCCTGCCACAGGCCCCCCATCCGCGTCGTGCGAAGCAGCGCGAGAGACACGCCCGGTACAGCAAATGCGCCGACTCAGTCACCTGAGACGACCGCCCCCTGCCCCAAACTCTGCCCGCCCACACGCGGCCTTTCAGGTCGCTCCGCCGCAGCACCGTCCAGGGCCCCACCGCCGGCATCAGCAGCGATGAGTCGCTCTGTCCTCCCCATGGCGTACGGGTGCCTGATTCAGCCTCCACCAGAGGC
Organism: Leishmania infantum JPCM5; assembly: GCF_000002875.2. Lineage (NCBI taxonomy): Eukaryota > Euglenozoa > Kinetoplastea > Trypanosomatida > Trypanosomatidae > Leishmania > Leishmania infantum. The sequence continues at coordinate 419,369 of NC_009414.2, forward strand.
GGCTCGGCATTGGGCAGGGGCATAGGGGAGCTGCTCGGCGTCGCCCCGCAATGGTGGGTCGTGCGGGACCCTGACGATGCGACGCACTGAGCGGTGTGTGGCACCCGTCATCAGGGACTACATGCGCTCTCACGAGACGGCAAGGGAGAGTCTCTTTGGGTGAACAGGACCAGAGCGAGCGAGAGAGCCATTTGTCTCTAGCTGCTATAGCCATGCCCCGCACTGCGCTGCTCAGCTTTCAACGCGCCCTGGTGCGTTCCGCTGTAGCGATTACAGTGCCATGAAAGTGTCGCATCGCTGCCACTTCTGCCCCCCCCCTCTACGTGAAAGGCCCCTCCTTCTGTCGACTTCTTCGATGTCAAGACATATATATATATGTATATATATATATATATTTCATCCGAGGGGCCTCTGAGGGGCGCTTGTATGCGTGCGGCGCTGAGTTAGCCGTGGTCTGCTTGCCCGTGTAACCCCCGCTGAGTGTGTGCCTGTATGTGTGCATGTATCTGCGTGGTCTGGTGGGAGCTCGTCGTTAGCGGTGTGTGTGTGTGTGTGTGCATGCGATTGTCGCTGTCCCTCCGTGTCTCTTGTTTTTGAAGAAATCGCAAACGACCGCTCTCTCTCCCGGCGACTGTGTTCGCATGTCCGCCTGTGCGCATGCGTGTGCGGGGGCCGCTGCCTTCGACAGCAGCGACTGAGGCGCGGCTGTGGGGATGATGAAGGTGCATCCACACCGCAAAAAAAAAGAACGCAAAACAAAATACGCGCATCAGTGTCGAGACGCAGCGGGCGTCCACGCTCCTCATCGCACATGCAATGAGGGCGAAAAGCAAGAGTGTTAGCGAGAAAAAAAATGAAAAGAGGAGGAGATGCTTGCTGCTACGGTTCCGCAGCGTCGTTCGCACTGCTGTTGCTGCTGCCGCTTTCACTTCGCGTACCTGCAACCCCGCTCACTCTCTCGTCTATTCTCAATGCTCCCTTTTCTGCTGTGCAGGAAGCACCGCCTCAGTTTTTTCGTTTGCTCTCTGTATCTTCGCTTTCTCTTCGAAGAGGTTGCTTGTCCCGACACAAGCACACACACACACACACACGCACACGCACACAGAGATAGGCACAAGCGTGCACCAGAGAGGGCGACCGGCGACGGAAGATACCAAGAAAATGTCGGTGCGCATGGATGCCTCGCTCTACAGCGACGTTGTTCGCATTGAGCGTGGCGACTACCTACGCTTTCACTGCGAGCAGCTCTCCGCGGACGGCCGTGACACTCAGCGGTACTTCTTCGGCTGCTACTACCCTCGTTGGCATGGGTTCTACCTGGAGGAGGTGCGCTCCATCATCGGCAATATGGGTTACTGTGAGCTCAAGCACTTCCCGGCCTACCCGTTCGATGTGTACCTCAAGCCTGCCGACCTCACGGCAGCGGCCGATTCGGCGCAAACCTACGACGCGGACAGCGCGAACGTGACAACGTACATCACAGACGACTTTCAGGTGAACAACATCCTCGTACTGGGGCCACCGCAGAACCAGCGCGACGATGCCGTGAAGCGGTTCAAGATCGTCTCGGTGGATGTGAGCCACCTCAAGACCAAGACGCTCTCTCTCGCCCCCGTGGCAAACCTCAACAGTAGTTCCATTCAAAACCCCAACACGATGCTATCCACGTTGCGCGCACCTGGCGGAGAGCGGGTGCCGGTTCAGCTGGAGAGCCCAGTTTTGGACATTTTGACACAGTTGCGTGATGCCTACATTGATCACGCCGGTGGCGGCATTCCAGAGATTGGCATCAAGGCGATGGGCCGGCCGTTCCGCAAGGTGAGTGACGACGGCCGGCGATGGATGACACGCGACGGCGTGCGCCAGCTTGTCCGTGGCTCCCGCGCGTTTGGCGCGCATGCCGGCTGCTTAACCGACACTCGCAACGCCCTTCAAACGATTGAGGCGGTGGCAGACACCATCTTTAGCGCATTTCCGCACGAGGAGGCCACACACCCCGTCGCCCCAGGCGAGGAGGCGTGCGAGGAGCGGATCGACTACGACGTTTTCATGGACTACGTCCGCGGCCATATGAACTCAATCCGCAAGAAGGCCGTGCTTGAGGTATTCCAGCGGCTGGACTACGACTCGGACGGCAACATCACCATCAAGGACATTCAAGCTACTTTCAACGCGCAAGAGCACCCCGTTGTTGTCAGCGACGCCATCTTCACAGCGGAGAAGCTGCTGAAGGGCTTCCTCGCCATCTGGGATGAGAACCAGCGCCATTTTGGACTCGTGCCGTACACCGAGTTCATGGACTACTACAACGGCCTCAGTGCTGTCATCGAAGACGACGCCGTCTTCGTGGGTATCCTGAAGACCACCTGGAAGGTGCCGAACTGGACGATAGAGTTCGTGTAGCCTTCGCTCTTGGCGAGCAACGCGCCTTGCTTGGCCGCCATGAAAAGGCGCGCAGAGAGGCGGTTCCAGCTGCACCTCGCTGGCCTCCTGGGCGATGGTGGCGCGTTCCTCTGTGGCCCCTCTCTTGTTGGCGATGCACAGTAGGATGGATGGGTGATGGTGGTGGTGGTGGTGGTGGGGAGTGCCGCAAAGAAACTAAGAGCGTACTCTGTCTCTCTCTCTCTCTCTTCTGCATTTTGCTTTTTCTTGTATATTAGCGTTTTTCATTTCGCGTTGCTTGTGCGTGCTTGCACCCTTGCTGCCCGTGCCCTCTACTGCGAGGCCTCTGACGAGGTAGAGGGGAGGAGGGTGGCGGGAAAGCCCAATTGCGTAGACATCTGCGAAGCGACACACACTTACACAACACGGATGCAGGCCAGTCCTTGCGTAGATAAGCTTTTTGCTGTGTGCTTGGCGTGCATCCAGTGCGCGCGCACTTTGTTGGTTCATGTATCGTACACAGCCAAGCACAGGAATACACACACACACACACAGAGCGGCTGAAGACGGTGTGTGCCTTTCACAACCTTCTGCGAATGCACCAAGGCGATGCTGGCCACTGAAGGCCCGTTTTCATGGCCGCTTCACTCTGCCTTGTGCCACTTCTCCAGCACGCTGTGGGATCTTACAGAGACACACGTCCCTTTCTTGCTCCTGCATGTGCCTATGCGCCCTTCGCCCTGTAGCGAAGAATAAGAAGAAACGGAGGCAACTCCTGAGAGACGCATGCGTATGTCTTTGTGTATGCCTCGAGCTTTCAGAGGCGTGTGCGTCTCCACCCTCCCCCACTCTCCTCACCACCCCTACCTCTTTACCTCTCCCCGCCTCCTACATGTGCGGGATGGCGTTGTAGGGTCGCGTTTCTTTTTTTTTTCCCTTCCACCGTCGGGTGCCTCCCGCCTCCTTTTGGGTTGGCTTCGTCGATGCATCGTGACCGCATCCGCGCCATCTCGCACTCGTAAGCCTCACCCTTCCTTTTCCTACAAAACCAAGACGCACACCGCGCATCTCACATCGATCAATCTCCTCCCGTTTCCTTTGTTTTCATTTCTCGATTTCATGCTTCTCCTCGCAACACCGCACGCGTGCTTTTTCTTCTTCCTCAGTTTTGGCACGTTGAATTGAGCAACAGCCCTTGCTTGATCCATCGGCCATCCGCTGCCGCGCAGTGATCAAGTCATTTGCTTGTTTTAGTATTAGCACAACGGACACGTCTCAAGTAGCGCTTGCAAAAAAAAAAGAGCGTGCGCATTCGCTTGAGTGTTGTTGTCCTCACATCTCTCTCTCTCTCTCCAACTCGGCGGCTTCCTTGACCACCTTGCGCTCTTGCTGGCTGCACTGCACGCCAGGTCTGGTCGCGGGCTTTTTTTTCCCCCTTCTTATCGCTTCGATCGGACTTGTGTGCTTTGGCGTGCTGTTTCGTATTTTTGTGATTTGCGTGTTTGTGTGCAACGTGGTGCTGCCGGGCCCGTGCGCGTTGTCTTGCAAGAAATCGGTCCGCCGACTCCCTCACATCCACAGAAGCCCGCGCAAGTGAAGCTGTCTTCGCAGACAAGGGAGGGCGCAAATCCATTGCTGACATCGACTACCCTCTTTTTTTTTCTTCCCTCTTCGTCGCAGCATGATGACGGATGATAAGCACGTGCTATCGATTCAGTCCCATGTGACGCACGGGTATGTGGGCAACAAGGCCGCTACGTTTCCGCTGCAGCTCCACGGCTTCGACGTCGATGCCATCAACACGGTGAGCCTGTCGAACCACAGCGGCTATCCAGTCATCAAGGGTCATCGCATGGATCTCGAGGAGTTCACCACTATCATGGAGGGCCTGCGCGCCAACGACTTCTTGAGCGACTACGCCTATGTTCTGACCGGGTACATCAACAACAGAGACATCGTCCGACAAGTGGCGGCGACCGTCGCCGAGATTCGAGAGGCGCGTCAGAAGCAAGGTAAGAAGGATGCCGTATTCTTCTGTGACCCCGTGATGGGCGACGACGGGAGACTGTACTGCAAGGAGGAGGTGGTGGAGGCGTACAGGGAGCTGCTCACCCATGCGGACGTTGCAACGCCGAACTACTTCGAGGCGTCGATCCTGAGCACTGTGGAGGTAAAGGATCTCGCATCGGCGATTGAGGCCGCTAACTGGTTTCACACGCAGGGCACGCCCACCGTGGTGATTAAGTCCTTCGCAATGGCAGACGACCCGACACACCTTCGCTTCTTGCTCTCTTGCCGCGACAAGGCGACCGGGTCGACGAAGCGCTACACGGGGGTGGTGCCGTACCACGAGGGGCGCTACACGGGGACGGGTGACGTCTTTGCCGCCTCGCTGGTGGCGTTTGCGCACAGCGACCCCATGGATTTGGCAGTCGGCAAGGCCATGGGGGTGCTGCAGGATCTTATCAAGGCCACAATTGAGCGCGGCGGCTCTGGTAAAGCGACGCTGAGCTCGCGTGAGCTGCGCGTGACGAGCTACCCGGACCGGCTGCAGCATCCGTCCTCCGTGGCCCTGGTGACACCGTTGCCGTAGGTGAAGGGGGGGGCTTTTGACGTAGAGAACAAGTATCGTAGCACGCATGCAGAGAGTTGTCTGGCCCACGGTGTAATCGAGCGTTGCAGTATCTATACACCCGTCGAGACAGTGTGGCCCCCCTCTCCTCCTCTTTTGGCGGGTTTATCTCGGCGGCGCACACACGCTGATAAGGCGGTGAGGGACGGATGGGGGAGAGGGGCCTGCGCAAAATTAAAAAGCACGAACACCGTCCGCCCACTCACGTATGCATGAATGCGAAGGGGCCGCCTCGGCGATCGGTATTGAAGGGTGGGGGTGGGGAGTGAGCGCAGTCGCTTGAGTGATTCCTGTGCCTGCATCGCTCTGCACTGATCCGATGCTGACACTCGACTGTGCCAGTCGCACAGGGGAGGGGCTAGTGGGTGTGGGAGATCAGACAGCTTGGGACCTCGCCCCCGCCCCCGCTCTGTCTGGCACTTCCGTAGCCGATTTGGAAAACGCGGAGCCAGATGGCTCGCGTGCGAGCGTGCGCTCACCCGTGATGGCCTTCAGGGAAGCAGGCGACCGTCCCTCTATTTTCTCACTGCCTGAAACTTTTCATCGCTCCTTCGCCCTCTGCTGTGTGTGTCCTTCTCTTCTGAATTGCTTGGCACGTCTTCTCTCCATTCATGTTCACCGTCCCCATGCACCGACGCTGTCGCTGCCCTTGTGCCCTCCCCCCGGCCGTGTCGTCATGGATTTGCACGTGCCCTGGCGAGGGGCGCTGCGCTCACCAACGAACGAGCGCCGTTCCCGCGTTTGAGAGCGGCGGCCGAGAAACGAGAGACGTGGCGCGCAAGCCCCTCGCTCCGCTTTTTCGCCCTCGCACGCCCAAAGCCTGCTTTTTTTTTTCAGTTTCCAGGGAGCGCTGTATGCCCCATTTGTACTCCAATGCGTGACGGGCATCTTGCACCGACGGCGACCGCGAGTCTTGCCGCGCAGTTCAGCGTGTACTGCCTAGAGAAGCCAAGGCAGGATGTGAGCGACGACGACGCAGCAGTGCCCGCGCGCGAATCGGCACCGACCTCGTTACCATCAAAGGCGGATCTTGCAGCACCCCTTTCCTACCTCGATGTGGTGCAGCAGCTCGACGGAGACGATGAGTGGTCCTTCGCACCCTATCCTCGGTGCAGTCGTGCGCAGCTGCTGCAGGTGCACGCTTACTGGGTGGCCATTCGGAGTTCGGCAGCACCAGAGACGTGGAAACCAAGCTGGCCGAAGGCCAGCGACGGTGCGTCTGAGGTGCAAAACAGCGAGGAGAGTGCTTCGATCAGAAGTGCGGAAGAGGCGACTACAACATCAAGGTGCTTGTGCGACAGAGATGACGGGTGCTCGGCGGGCTCGTGTCCGAGTGCCGACGCGCTACGGCTTGCCTGTGTTGTTGGCGTCGTGTGGGTGCGTCTATCAGCGAGAACCCCTTCCACTTACTCTTTGGTGAATCGCCGAACACCGCACAACGGCCAAGTCAGCGCTGGCAGCGCGATCGCGGACTCGCCGAGTGTCAGCCTGTGCCGCCCTTCTGTGGAGGGTTACATTCAAGTTGTCGTGACCCACCCACACTACCGGCGTCGCGGGCTTGCTTCATGGCTGCTCACGCAATGCTTGGCGTGCACAGAGGCACCAGCGGGTGTGTTCGCTTCTGACCGGCGTGATGGTGTGGCATATGCGATCGAGCGCTGGCACCTGCACACGTTGGCTGCGACGCGGCGGGCGGCAAAGCGTTCTCGCGGCGACGAAGAGACGTGGACGTGCCAGCAGGATCACCCACGACCCGATCAGCACCATCAAGATGCCAATCACCGGAGGTCGGAGGGAGAAGGCAGCGAGGCAGTGGTAGCTGCCACGCTTGCCATGTACCGTCGACTGGGATTCCACGAGCGGCGCTACCTTGCGCGGTACTACGCCGGTAAAAACGACGCTGTGGAGTTGATGAAGATGTGCTTGTGACTTTTCCTGCTGTTCGCAACAACTAGTGTGCCGACATGTCGGGAGGCTCGGCAGGAGGGGGAGAGGGGGGAGGTGGCACACGTGATGCATGTGCGGCTTTCGCTCTGCACCAACGTACTTGTCGATCGCCCATGGCGGCATGAGCACTTCGTGGATGGTCCAACGACTGACGGAGTTGAGAGAGCGAAGTGCGGTGCCTCGAGCCATAGGCAGGGTTTCTGCTCGTGGGGGTGTCTCTGCTCTCATGCTGCCTTGGCGGGCATTGGCTGACCTCACGGCTGCTCTGCTCACGCGCGGTCGTCTGTGTGTGGGTACGCGTGCACATTGTCACGAACCTGTGAACTCATCAGGGCCACCGTTTGCGTTGCGGACGAGAAGTAATCGAAGGACGAACGAAAAGGCACACTCTCTACGTGGCAGCTTCGTACCTGCTCATTGCCCTTCCCCTCTTCCCCTACTGCCGCTGTGCTGACGAGATGCACCAGCGTGCGTGGGCGTGCGTGCCCTTTTACGCGACGGAGAGGCTCTGCGCGCGGCTCTTGGTGCTTCCCGCGGCGCTTTCTGCGCGTGGGCGTGGAGTGAAGCCGCACCGTGTGCTTAGCGCTTCAACCCTTCAAACTCCTCTGTCGCTGTGATGCTTTCGAGTATCTGGTCTCTCTCTCTCTCTGCATCGAACTGTGTGCGCTTGTGACACGCCAAACTACCGGCACGCACACAACACCAACAAAAAGAAGCCAGGCAGCTGCACTTTCACGTTCGAAGCTGCGCGTAGAGGACGCAAGCGCGCGCGGCTGCGTATTCACTTTGGAATCTTCTTTTTCGTTTCCTGGCGCTCTCGCCACGCGCACATACATACACACACACACACACACACACACACAGATAGCGTGGGCGACTGGGCGTTACTTGTACTCTACCTTTCTCCTTCCCCTACCCCCATCCATACATACGCGCTTGCACTGTCGACGGATCTTGATAAGCCCTTTGAACACACATAGACGTGAAGCTCAGCTCAGAACGTGCAGCGCCATTGAAGGCCATCCTCCTCCTCAACGCGGCTGCGAGGAAGTCTCAGCCACACACACACACACACACACACACGCAGACACGCACGTGTAATCACGCAGAGCCATAAACCTTTTCACCACCGCATAGAGGAACTTTATCAAACGGCGTCTCGCTCGCGCGCGCGTGTGCACACAGACGTAGAGGAGGTGAAGCAACGCAACAACAACAGCACATACTCAGAAAACAGCGCGCCTATACCGATTTAAGGGCACGCTTGCTGGGAGGGGTCACGTGGATCACCACCCACCCACGTCTACCCCCACCCTCATCTCCATTCCTTCTTCCCACCGCCACAAAATGCCGTTTCCTTCGGCGGCGTCCTTCACGCAGGCAAAGTGGCTCGCCTTCTTTGCTGAGCTGACAGCCAAGCTGACGCACCACAATGCACTCGTCGTCATGGAAGGTGCTGAGCTGCTGAAGCGGCTGCTGCTGTCTCGCGTGTCGATTGCGGCGGTGCTGCAACAAGGCGACCTGCTCGTGCGCCTGCTTGACGCGTGGCGAGGCTGCGTCCTCGCCGAGCACCCGAGCAAGTTTCTGCATCACCGCGATGAGACCAACTCCGCCTTCCCGGCACCGCCATCACCGTCAGCGGTCGTCGCCCTCAACGATGAGCTCAGCTTTGTCCTCGCCGAGTCCATCTCGCAGTGCATCGACCTCATGGTCTCGCTCCACGCAGACGGCGACCCGTATTACAGTCTGCTGGTCTTGGCCCGCGCAGGCCCCATGCTGGAGGTGCTTGTTGATGTGATACGGATGGCGCCGCCGCAGATCTACGGCATCACGGCGAGTCTTCTGCAGCAACTGCTGGCACTCCCGCTTGGGCGTGACTCGGTCGGCGGCGCAGATGGGGCGCGCGGCGAGGGCACACAGCGGGGCTTTGACAAGGCAACGCTAGCTCAGCTGCGGAAGTCGATCCCGCTGCAGCAGCATGTCCGCTCCCTCGTGGAGGCAATCCAGGGGCACGGGGTGCTGCTGCAGCACGCCGCCGACACACTGGCAGAGCTCCTCGCGGGGCAGCAGGGACCTCGCCGATTCGCTGCTATCGCTCTCTTCAACCAAGCCTCGAAGCGGCTTCGCAAGCATCAGCTTCGGCGCGGCGGCGCATCCTCTGCGGCGACGTCTGCGCCAGGCAGTGACGCCATTCCTGGCATGCCGCCACAAAGCCGCTGCGACGCGCGGGAGTCCACTGTGGACGACTCCGACTTAAATGTCACCATCACCGGAGCGGCGCCGGCGCACAGGGCGTCACCGTCGCCGTCACCGTCACCTGGTGCTGTTACGCCGTGCGCGCTCGATGATTTGGAGCGTGGACTGCGATCACCTGCAAAGCGCCGCCACGGCGGTGCAGCGGCGCCGCTGGGTGAAGCAGAGGAAGCTGGTGGCGCTGCTGCTGCTCGAGGTGGCGTCTCCCTTGCAAGGGATGCAGCGCGATTTCCCTCGCCACCCGCCGCGAACCCTGCCGCGGATTCGGACAAGCCACCAGCACCGCCCTCGCCGTCGCACGACATAAGTGACATGGTGGATGCCGAGCCGCAGCGCCTCGCGTGTGCGGTGCCGCTGACCGTGGCCGAGGAGGCACTGCGGCACCTCGCTTCGTCTCGCTCGCATGACGACTTCTTTGCCGCCTTTGACTGGCTCTGGTGTTTGACTGTCGCCGACGCGCCCGTTGTCGGAGCGGCGCTGACGCCGGAGATGCTTCGCCGCAGCCTCGGGCGATACCTGACGGCAGCTCCGCGGACCCGCCGCGATCGTATCCTGTTCACACTTCTGCTGCTTTGGATTGGCCATGTGCACTCTGTAAACGCTCTGCGCGAGGAGACGCATAGCTGCGTGCTGGAGGTGTCTGCCTCGGCGCTGCTGCCCATGCTGCGCACCGAGCTGGCCAAGGATGGCGAGCGAGCGTCCTCTGGACAAGGGCGCGACAACAGCAGCAAGCAAGGAATTTCCTCGCTGACTGTCTCGGCCATCACACCGACGAACACGAACATTGCGGCCACTACGAGTGCTACGATGCTATCGACCCAAGAGACAGTGGGCCCTCTGGGTTACGGCGACATCGGCGTTGACCCGATGGTGGCCGGCCTTTCTCTCGACCCCTCCTCGTTCCGCCGTGGAGAGGGCCGCGACAACGGTAGCTACCCAAGTGCGATTGGCTCCGCGTTGCTCCCGTACGCAGCGGCCCGCAAGGCGCAGGAGGCGGCGGTGCTGCTACGTCCCTCTATCGGGGTGATTTTGCTCTCCTTTCTGCTGAACATCCATGCTGGCGCCGCAGTCCACGCACAACGCGTGTGGGTCTCGCAGGGGCGTGTCCTTGAGGTGGCGCAGATGGCCGTCCGGCGCGCGCAGGGCTGCCGATCTGCTCTCCTCGACACTCCCACCAACATCGATGGTGCTCTCTCGGATGAGGTCTATCTGGAATACGCGCTACGCAGCGTGCGGACCGACGCGACGACGGTGGCGGTGCTCGGGTGCCGTCTGGTGGCCGCCGTGCTGGGGGATGAACTGCGCTGGGGCGCGGCTGCGCGCGACAGCTCGACAGCGAAGCCCGCACCGACGGAAAAGGCTCAGGCGGAAGGGAACGCCGCCGCCGCGTCGATTCAGGCTGAACTGGCGCTTTCTGCCCAGTCACTGATACCGCTGCTGGTCGACATGGCGGTCAACAACCCTGATGTTACGGCCGCGCAGGAGAGTGGGGCGGCTTCTCCGGTGCATCACGTGCCCTTGAATTTGCGCTGCTCAAGGTACACCTCTCTTGGCGAGTGCTCCCTAGTGGCGCTGGACGCGTGTCTGCAGTATCACGCGCAAGCAGGTCATCTGCGCAGCCGCGGAGATGTTCCGATGAGCGTTTCGGGCTTCGCGATCGAGGACCTTGTTCGAGTTCTTCCGAGTCTCACGTGTGCGTCGCAGTGCAGCGTGCACCCCCCGGTGCGCGCGGTGCCGTATCGTCTTCTGTTGTACGTGAGTCAGCGCCTGGAGGAGGTGCTGGTGGTTCTCAGACACATGCCCTCGCTGGCCAGCGCAGCTGTCTCGTGCGTGTTGGACTACGGTCCCCGCGCCGCACAGTGGGAGGCGGCTGCCGCTGCTGAATGGCTGACGGTGCTGGTGGACTTGCTGATCGGCGCAGAGACAGCGAAACAGACCGCAGCGCCATCGTGCGAGGGGAAGCCGCCATCTCCGTCGCAACAGCGCCGTCGCCTGCCCACTGCGGCCGAGCTGCTGAACGAGTACTTCCACTTCGATGACAGTCCCCTCTCTCGCAAGCTTCTGCTGACGATTGCGTCGGGAAGGCGGAGCACCAGCACTGGGAGCGCCTATGCAGTGAACGCACTGCTGCAGCTGGCCACGCACCTGCAGGCCTACCTTCAGGCTCGGCGCCGCCGCGCCCCGCACGAGCGGCACCGCAAACCTCAGCAGCCATCACCAGCATCATTGAGCAGCGTGACGAGGGAAGCAGCCGCAGTGGAGGAGGCAGTCACGCTTCCTCTCTGTCCAGCTGGTGCTTCGTCGTTAGCACAGTGGGTGCTACTCCTACAGAGTATCACCGCGGATAACAGGCGTCTCACACGCATCTGCAGCGCCTTCAAGCACCCGATCGAGGGTGGCCACAGCGTACTTCGTCGGGGCAGCGGTGGCGTTGCAAAGGATGCGTGCACGCGCGCTATCACGGCGGCGGAGCAGATTGCGCTCCAGTACAACTTCACGGGAACGCTGTTCCGCGCTCTGCAATCGCTGCTGTGCGACGCCGCAGCTGGGGTGCCGGCAGCCTTGCTGAGCTCCTGGCTTCTCTGCGATGCCGTAGCAGCCGCACTGATGCTGCCGACGCCAAGGGATGTGATCGCTTTGCTGTCTACGCGTTTCCAGGCAGCGCGCGCGCCGGAAGCCGGGGACGGTGATGCGGCGCATCTGCCCCCGTCGTGGATCCCGTCGCCTGCGCTCGTGTTCAGCTACCAGGCTGCTATCCAGTGGGCTAGTCGCGTTGGCGCTTCCTGGCTGACGGGTTCGTACGGTTCTGCTGCGCAGTCTGAGGTTGGCGCCTCTGACGGGACTCGAGGGCACGGCGGCCTGCCCTTGAAACACGGCTGTGCGGGTCCGGTGGAGGACATCTGCGCTGGCGCCTTGCGTGCCATGCAGGAGATGACGCCGAATGTGTCGCAGCGGACGCGGTGCCTGGCGGCGACGCTTGTGTCCGCGGTCGTGGACGCGTGCCCAGCAGAGCAGCTCGGCGTGCTGGAAGCCCGCGGTGCCGCGCTGTTTGCGGCGTCCGCCACGCTGCGGCGGCTCCCCTGCGTGAGCGGCCTTCAGTGTCGTCTGTTGCGCCGCGTGCGAAGCGCAGCCGTGCACGCGGCCACCTCCGGCGACGGATGGCTGGAGGAGAGCCTTACCTCCCTCCGACACGTCGTCGATCGTCTACAGGAGAATGCGCAGCTGTGGCCGAGCTCGGCAAAGAACGGAGGCCACAGCTCCCACCGCCGGCTTTCTCATCAGCCGCACGATGCCGCACAGACTGTGAGAGAGCTGCAGAACTTCCAAGTGCTGGTATCCTTGCTAACGAGTCTGGTCTCTTGCACCGGCGCGACCAGAGCGGAAGGCGCCGCGCGCGCCTCTAGCCCAGCGGTGGAAGACGAGATGAGCAGCCCCCCGCATCGGCAGCTACTGCTCACCGACGCCCAGCGGCAGACTCTGTGCGCCGCGCTTTGTGACGCGCTGCGTGTCCATCAGCTGCAGCCCACCGTCGTGCTTGCGCTGCGAATAATGGCCGACACCCACGAGGGCCGCCGTTGCATCCTCACCGAGATTGCCAGCACGGGCGATCCGCTGGGCCGCACTCTGTTTGGCCGCCTCCTGGCGCTGACGCTTCACATGCCGAGCCGCTGGGTAGGAGCGGACTCCGCGGCCGGGACCAGCTCGAGCAGCCGCGCCTTTTCGCCGACATCAACGCCGCAAGATCGCCACCGCGCCCTCAAGTCTTCACCTTCGCAGCAGCGCTCGCCTTCCATCACCGGCGCATGCGCCACGGCTGCCTCTTCGGCATCTCCGCCGCTGCGCTCCCCTCCCCGCAGCGAGGCCCCTCAGCCCGCCGACCGTGACATCGTTTGTGTTGCGGGCTGCGACGTATGCACAATGCTGTGTGGCTCGCGGTTGCAGGAGGGTGTTGGCGGCGCTAAACCCCTTGCAGATGCCGGGCCATCCTCTGCGCCGACAAGTACCGTTTTCCTTTCCGCGTTCGTGAAGCATCGCGGCGTGGAGTTCCTCGCACGTGCGGTGGTGGAGAGCGATCGCGAGCTGCGGCGCCACGGGCGCGATCTCGCTGTGCCGCTGCACTGGCTACGCCTCGTGGCAGCGCTGTCATTGCACCGCTCCATAGCCAAGTCATTTGTGCAGCAATCCGACTTCTTCAGCGTCCTAATGGAGCTTGCCGGAACGCCAGCGTCGGCGCTGCATGCCCCCGCAGCCACTCTTGCCCTCCTCGCCATTCGCAACGTGTGCTTTTCCGATGGGCTGAAATCGACGCTCTGCCAGGACGCGCGGGTGTTGCTGACGCTGAAGGCGGCCGGCATGGGGATCACAGCAGTAAGCCAGCTGATCGAGTGGCGCCCGCCCCCATCGCCACCGCCGAACTCAAAGCGGCCACGCACCACAGCTCGACAAACAGCGACGGGCGGCGCGCCGCCTCCCACCTCTCGCGGTGGTGCTCGCCTGGAAGTGATGCTGCGCGAGGATGTCATCGATATGGAGAACAAGACGGAGGTCGACTGGGCGAAGCAGGCGTGCGTCTACGCTCGCGGCATGACGCGGCTCGGAGAGGAGCCGTTGCCCGACATAGAAGATTCTGCCTCCTGTGACGCAGCTGGCGACGTAGTGACAGCCGAGAGAAAGCCGCCAAGCGCTGCACTGGGCGGAGCGTCCGGCGCGGACCACGTTGCGGCCGCACACCTGCCGCGCCGCTTGTTTGGGGACATCACGAATCACTCTCGCGCTGCTGATGTGGGCGGCTCTCTGCTCGAGATCGATGCCACTGCGAGTGGTGGCTCTCCTGCAAAGCAGGTCGGGGACAACATGCTTCCGGTGCTGGTGGCAGCAACTGACTCAGAGGCACATCTCCGCCGCTATCTGGCAGCCACCGCCATCGCCTCGCTGTGGTTTGACAACCAGCGTGGTCGCAGCGCCATCGCACGCGTGCTTGCCGCGACGCCGTGCTGGAGCATGGAGGACGTGCAAGCAGCAATCAGGGCTTCCGTTGCTTCCCCTATGGGTGCGCAGGTTTCGTGAGGTGCGCTTCAAGAGGCGGAGGCGGGGACTTTTCGAATCAGAGGTGGGCGCCGGTGGCTGGCGGTGAAGTCGATGAGCTCCACCATGTGACCTTCCACGCCCCAGCTGGCCCCCCATCCCCACCCCTCCCTCTCTGTGGACAGCGGCGACGGCACCGGCTCCATTCTCAGACGAGCACATACACATCGTTGTGCACGGCTATCCGGTGCTGCGCCGCTGTCGTTTCTCTCTTTTTTGTGTGTGCGTGACCGCGCTTATCGAATATTCTGTATAGATGCACACGCACGCAGCGACGGACGTTACGGTTGTGGCGCCCTCATCTCCTTCGCCCTGTATGATGACGAAACCGATTTCTCTTGTATTAACTTGTCGTCGACCATCCTCCGTCGACATCTCGCATGTGCCCCGTCCCGCCCTCTCCTGCTGGACCTCATCTTCTCACATGGTTTACGCGCCCGTGCGCGTGCGTGGGGGCCGCGGTGAGAGTGATGTGCACACAATCGCCGAAAGGGCACATGCGTGGGCTTTTCAACCCCTGCTGCGACTGCTACCAGTGCTGCGAGATTCAGTGTACCTTCGGCCACGCGACTAGTCTCTCCCCCCTCCCCTCCCCTGAAAAAAACGAAAAAAGCGATTCGATCAAAATCTGCACGTGCGCCTTCCTTCAACTCCGCGAATCATCGCAGGAACGCGTTTGCTCGATCCCGCAGCCTCTCGGTGCGTCTCACGGTGATGCTCTCTGCTTCCTCCATTGAGGAGCAGACGGAAGAGGGCTTAGGAAAAGGGTGTGACGATCCTCTTTCTGGACTTGTTCCACGTCAGACATAACCTGGTCACTATGTTCTCTGTGCATGTACAGACACCCTCTTTCAGACTGGCGCGCCTTCCTTCGTCTTCGTCTCGTATCTCTTCTCGCGCAGCTTGTGCGTGCGTGCGCGTATGTCGGTGCAGGCGACTTATCACCTCGTTTCTCACCTCATCTGACGCTGTCGTCACCCTGGGGATACACATCCCCCCTCCCTCCTTCGCCCCACCAACTATTTCTCTATCTTCACGAACAGCGGCGCACATTGCCCCGGCGCAGCGGCACCTTTTTACTTTTCGTTGTTGTTGTACTCAACAATGACGAGCCAAGAGCGCCAGGCAGCCGTGCTGGCGCTCGTGCGCCGACTGCTGCCGCTTGTCCAGCCGAACTTGCCAGTCCACAGCCCCACGCACTTTACGCAGCTCTGCGATGGCATTGCGCTGTTTGCGATGCTGCGGCTGGTGGCCCCCAACTCGTTCCCGTCCACATGCTCTGAATCCACCGAGGAGGGCGCGGTTGTCTTCTTGACGGGGCCGATGCTGGAGGAGGATGCGCAGCAGCGAAAGCACAACATGTGCGCGCTCCTCCGCGACATTCGCGCGTACGCTCAGGAAGCCATGCACACAACATCCTCAACGCCTGTCACGCAGGGACTCGATCCGGCGGTGCTCGCTGGCTTGCCAGGGGCTGAAGATGACGGTTCTGCCGCAGCAGAAGCGGCGCAGCGGCAGCAACTCACGCAACTGGTTGGTGTCGCTGTCGCTCTTGTCGTTCTCAGTGGCGTGCCTGCTGTCTTGAGCGAGGTCAAGTCTCTGCCTCGGCAGGAGCAGGTGGTGTTGTCGGATTGGGTGAAGGAGATAATGCGCGCCTACCAGTTGCAGCCCCGCCACCACGCCACCGCTGTATCTGAGCCGGGCCCGTCCGGCGTGTCGGCACATCTTCGCCAGACAGTGAGCCCGCATCCTGCCAGCAGCGGGTTTGCGGCAGCCTCGCCGATGATCAGACGGGGCGCCACCGGCTTCTCCCCGTCGCCCCTGTCCCACCGTGGTGCCAGCTCGAACGCCGCCGCCGCGGGCGAGGAGGATGAGGGCTACTACCGCAACGCCACCTACCAACTACGACGGGAGCTAACCGAGGTGAAGGCGCAACTTGCCGCATTGCAAGACGCCTACAAGGTGAGTAAGGAGGACAAGGAGATGGCGGAGGGCAAATATCGACTGCTGCTCGGCGACCAGGCAAAAATGTCACCCACGCTAGCTGCCACGTCCGCGGCGGCGGCAACAGAGGGCGGCGATAGCGAAGCCGGGGCCGGCGGCAGCAGTGGTATCTTGTCTGTGTGGCAGCGGCGCTGTGCGCAGAAGGACGAGACCATTGCCGCCCTAACGGCGCGTGTGGAGCAGCAGTCGACGCAGGTGACCGCGCTGAAAGAGGCGACAGCTGCCCACGAGATGGCACTGCAGGCGTTGCGCCGCCGCCTCAAGACAGCGGAAGAAGGTGTCATGGTGAAGTCAGAGGAGCGACGCGAGGCACTGCAGAAACTCGCGGTAGCGGAGGACAAGCTTGCTGCGCAGATGAAGGCGCGCGTAGAGCTGGAGACGCAGGTGGAGGAGCTGCAGTCGCGTTTGCTGGTGCTGGAGCTGGAGCAGGACCGGCTGCATGGGCTCGGCAGCGATGATGCCGCCCAGCTCAACACCTCCTTCGCCTCCAACGGGTCGGTTGACCGCGTGCTGGCATTGGAGAACGAGCTGGATGAGGCCCGGCAGCAGCGCGACAGCCTGCAGCGGCAGGTTGGCATTCTGCAGCGCCAGGTAGCCGCCATGGTTGCTCCCGTCGCCGACGTGTCCACGGCCAACGATACGTGGCGGGCTCAGCTGCGCCAGGTCGAGCGAGAGAGGGAGGACCTGCGGCAGCAGCTCACCACCGCCCTGGAGCGCGTCGGCGGACTTCAGCAGCAGCTGACGGCGAGCGGCGCCGCGGCTGCCGTGGTGGACGCCAGTGGTGTTGGCGCCGGCCAGGCTGGACCAGCCAGCGGCACTGCGAATGCTGACGTCAGCATTATGAGCGTGGAGGAGGGCAGCGAGCTGGACATGGGGTTGCTTGACGAAGGCACTGACTCTCCGTGCGGGCGAGACACGGGTCTCACACCGTGCAGCAAAACCCGCGAACCGGCGTGCCGTGAACAGGTCATTCTCTCCTCGCTTCTTCTCCAGTACAGCTACCGCAACCTCCTACTTCAGCAGCACCAGACTCTGCTCCACAAGGATGCCATGGAAGCCGAGGCGGCGCGGCGACGGCAGGCGGAGGAGCACCTAGAGATGATGCGGCAGACACCGACGTCGGTGCTGACGAAGCAGCGGCGGGATGTGGAGCAGGGATTACTGGAGACGGTGCTCTTGGGGGCAAAATTGCGCATGATGCAAGTGGAGAGTTGATGCGCATGCGATGATGCACAGAGGACCTTCTCTCTCCTCACTTCTTCCGCCCGCTCACGCATGTGTCTCTGTCTGTTTCTGCAGAATGCGAGGCGCCTATCGGCGAGAGCGCCTGCGGCGAAGGCGGCGTTGCGCGTATGTACATGTAAGGGTTAGGGGCGCAGGCCAACCAACACGCATGTGGAGAGAGAGGCGAAAGGCGAGAAGACGATGATGATGTATTCTCACCTCTGTAAAGACGCATGAGGGATCTCCTCATGCGCCCCCGAAAAAAAAAGAAAAGCGACCTAGTATACGGGACAGATGCACAGGAGCCCAGAAGAGTCGAGCGCACAGGCTCGGCGCTGCGGTGTCGCTTCTGATGAACGCCTTCGTAAGTGTGCCACTCTCTGTACATGCGTGTAAGAGGGAGGCGTCAGGGAGAGGTTTCACCTGAGTTTGGTCCTCTGGCACCACCTCATCTCCTGCAGTTTCCTCAACGACGCAGGTGCGGATGCCGATCGCTCGTCCCACCACTCCCTCTGTCGTAGCCTATAGGTGGATGCCTTGAGACCCGCTTCAGGCATAGCACCGCTTGCCGCGAGCATCTGTCCTCTTCTGTGTCCGCGTCTCTGCTCTTCTCTTCCCCTCTGTCGGACGTCTCATTCTCACTCCCCTCCTCCGCGGCCGCCCCGACCCTCGATGAAGCATATCTATGAGTGCCCGCATACTGGCAGGTGGCTGCTTCACGATCCTCTGCGCTATCGGGGGTGCCATCACAAGCCGTGCCCAAGCCGCCGCCCCCTCTTCTCTCCTCTCCACGCACGCGAAAGGGGAGGGGGTGGGGGCGCCTCATCCTTTGCCGTCTTTTTCGGTTTCTGCCCTTGCTGGCACAAACGCGTGCACCTTCACTCAAGCCTCCCTACCCCCACAGATACAGACACATACACATACCAACACCCACATGAAGCGCCACGACAGCAGCGGCGACGCCAGCGCGAGCCCGCCGCCTCTGTCGCCGTTGCCGGCGCCTGTGCAAGAAGTCGACCACGCGCACGACGGCAGCCGGACGAGCAGCAGCAGCACTCCTGCTTCTCACCACACGCTTGAAAAGAGAGAGGCTACCGGCTGCGGCGGTACTCGGCATAGCTCCCCCAGTGGCGGCAAGAAGGCCGGCGACGATGGCGTAGACGGCACCGAGAACGACAGCTACACGAGTTACTACGAGTACGACAGCGGCTATGGCGAGGAGAATAGTAGTTTCGCTGACAGCGACAACTGCCGTGGCAGCGGCAGCGTGGATGACGACCGATCCTCGACTGCGGCTTCTCTGCTACCGCAGGAGGATCTCTTGCGATTTCTCAGCTACACACTTGCCGGGGCCGCGCTGGAGGATCACCGACTCATGGCAATGGAAGCGTTCCGCCACATCCTTGTGCTTGGCACGAACCAGGGAGCCGTCGCAGTCGTCGAGCCGTCCTCCGGAAAACTCAAGGAGGTGTACACGAACCATCACGAGCCGATCTGCGATGTGGACTGCACCATCAACGAGCTCTACATAGCGGCATGCGACAAGGCCGGGCATGTCACGATTCAAAGCCGCCGTGATGTGAAGGACGTGTGGATGGCGGAGCTGAACGGTCCGATCGAGTCTGTCGCCCTGCACCCGCTGTACCACAAGATGGACAGCTGTCCGATGGTGTGCGGCGGGTCGACCAAGGTACTCCTGCTCACCAAAGGTGTGCTGTGGAGCAACAGTCGGCGCGTCAGAACTCTGCAGGAGGGACGGGGGCGCATTCACAAGGTCCGCTGGTGCCACACGGCCGCGATCGACGTTGTCGCGTGGCTATCTGATGCGGAGATAACCCTCTACAACATGAAGAGCGGGGCCGTGGCGCGCCGCATTTCTTTGCCCGACCTCACAGCACAGAACGCCTTGTACCCACCGACGCTACGATGGGAGCAGAATTTGTCGAGGGACCCGACCGCAGCTGCCACTTCGACAGCCACGTTGCTGTGCGGATGGGGCGACGTAGTGCAAGAGGTCCGGCTGCACGCCGACCCTCACGCGCGTCGACTGAGCGGCGGGGGCCTTTTTGGTGTCGATCGGTCGCCTCGCTCCACCTTGTTGCAAGGCGGATGGCGAGGCACGTCCTCGTCGTCGTTCCCGCTGCGCGCGTCATCCGGCAGTGCTGCTCTGGCACCATCGCCATCGCTAACCACCGCGGCTGATGCGGCTGGGCGGTCACCGTGCGTTGTAGAGCTGCGCACGTCAAAGCCACTACGACCGAGCAGTACCTTGTTCCCTTACCGAGTCTGCGGTATTGCTCCCTATGGACCGCAGCGGTACGTGGTGCTGGCAGGCATCGTCGAGGGCGACACGGAGGGGGTGCTGAAGGACTTGGAGGTGCGCGTGGTGGACCGCAACTCCTTGACCGATGTTTACCGTGGTCGCATGCCCATCCGCTTCATCCATCCATTGCAGCTTCACCTCACCTATCTCGAGCTTCTGCCGTCGCTCGCTGCGAAGCCGGCGTCTGCGGCGTCGCCGCCCCAGTTCGCCTTGCCAGCGGACCCGTTGGCACCGTCTCCCATGACGCAGTACTTCATCCTCTCCGTCGACACAATCGTGAAGGCGGTGCCGTCCGACGTTGATGACCACGTCGAGTTCCTGCTGCGCACAAGTCAGTTTGAGCGCGCCTACCGGTACGCCGCGGCACATGCGCGTCAGCTGCGGCGGCACGTCCTGGAGCACGTGGGACAGCAGTGGCTCATGCATCTCTTTCACAACCGTAGCACGGAGGAGGGGGCGCTGCTGAAGATTCTCGAGTTGCTCCCGGAGCTGATTCCGCGTGACAACAGCGCTGCGTGGGAGCAGTGGATCTACCGCCTCGACACATGTGGTGAGTCGTGGCGGCTCATCGCGCTCCTGCCAGCCAGCACGGGTGCTTCCGCCGAGTACAGGGTGGCCAGCACGCCGGACATGCAGGAGGAGCAGGACGCGTATGCCGAGCACGCTGACGCCGCGGCCCGGTCCCTCCCTCGCCCAGTCGCCACCCTGCAGACGCCGATTCAGCGGGAGTACTACGATCTGGTGCTGCTGCGCTGCCTCCGCCACGACCCGAGCCTCTTCTTTGCCGCGTTACACAAGTTTCACACGCTCTTCAGCGTGCCTGTCGTACTCAAGGCGACGGAGGTGGTGTACCGAGAGCAGTGCGCCGCCGCCGCCGCCTGGTGGGAGGGCGACGACAGTGACGAGGAGAAGAACGATAACGAAGACCAGCATGGACAAACAAGAAATACGACGGCGTCTAACGCGAGCCCTACACTCAGCACCGCCTCCGCTGACCAAAGTGGCGTGCCGTCGGTGGCACCAGCTTCTCCTCCACCGACTACTCCGCAAGGCACTTTGGAGGAGACGAGCGCCTCAAGGGCAGTCTCGCATCCATCTCCGGTGACCACGGCAGGTGCCGGCGCTACGTCTGCCCCGTCGATGAGCCGAACATCGCGGTGGTCATTGGTGGCCAGCTACGGCTTCCTTCTCCGATGCGCACGCCGGCACGAAGAGGCGCTGCAAGTGCTACTGCACTTGCCTGCCTCTCCACGCAGCGACCGTGAAGTGTTTGGCCTCATCCGTGACCAGCAGCTTTTCCACAAGGCGCGCGAGCTGCTTCCCGAGTTGCTGCACAGAAGGGAAGACGCTACCTTGCAGCTGCTCATGGAGCACGTGGCAGGAGCGTCAGGCCGCAACGGCGTAACAGACGGCGGTGACGCGGCCCTGGCCTTCCAAGTTGTCGTCGCAGAAACTGATGGCACCGCTCCATCTTCGCCGTCGCTGGATGCGCTGCAGTACGGCTCTGCACAGGACCCACTCTGCACCGAGTCCGTCATCAGCCGCCTCGAGAAGAGCGATCGACTGCACCTGCTGCGCTATCTAAACCTCGTCCAAAAGCGTTACCCGGAGGTGTTTGCTCAAGCAGCGAAGCAGCATGCCCAGCTGGTGGCGACGCTTTACATCGACTACGACCGCCCGTCTCTGCTCCCGTTTCTCAAGCAGATGTCCATGTACGTGGAGCGCATTCGTGAGTTGCATGCGCTCTGCCACAAACACCACTTCCTCGAAGAGGAGATCTTTCTTCTGTTTCGCATGGGCCGCGAGGACGAGGCGCTGCGCATCCTTGTAGAAAAGATGCACGACCTCCGACGCGCCTTGAAGTTTGTCGTCTCCGTCCCCGACCTCGAGGAGCAGGCGGCGCTGTTCACGCGACTCGTCGACTACACCGTGGCGTACAACGCGAGCCTGCCAACGTGCAGCCTCGACAGCGCAAAGGGCGCCACGGCCGGGTCTGGAGTTCGGATGCGCTACGTGATGCACCACACAAAACCAAACGAAACGTACGCGTCGATCGCGGAGCAGTACCATGTTGCTCTGGAGGACGTGTGCAAGGTGAATGGCGTGGCAAGCACGTCCGGCGGCGCTGTCTCGCCACCACCGTCTGCCGCTGTGGAGGCCTCGAAGAGGCGCACGAGTTGCAGCTCACCCTTGCAGGGCCAAGGAGAAGCGCAGCGGCGCGCATCCTGCGATGCGGACGCCGCGAACGACCTGCCGACTCCACCGCCACAGTGCGTTGTGCCGCTCAATCTCTTCGGCGACTTCCTCAGGGCCCTTGCAGAACCGCAGTTCATGGAGCATCCCGCGTTGGATGTGCGACTCGTTCTGCCGAGGCTTCCGAGCCGTGAGCCCATCCTGCACGCCGGGCCCAGCATTGCTGCCATCGCACACACCATGGCAGAGGAGATTGCGTTTTTCTCCACCGTGTGCATGGTTGGCGAGAACGACTTGATGGGCTACTATGGGCAGCTGCTGAAGCGACGCACGGCGGCCATCGCGATGGGTCGACCTCGCCACCCCGTCGAGAGCGGCACCGCCACCATGAACGAGGCTGCTACGACGGCCAGGCATGCGGCTGCGAAATCGGCAGAGGGCTCAGCGGCGGTGCACCGATGCGCAGCTTGCCGCCAGCTGCTTGCGCAGCGGGTGGTCGTCTTTGCGTGCCAGCACATGTACCACCCGGCCTGTGTCCTGCAGTACCTGAGGAAGTCACCGACGGACGCCTTCACCGGCGGAGGAGGTGCGACCTTTGGTGGCCGCGCTGGGGGCGCCGTCCCCGTGATGCGCGACGGCGCGGCACTAGCGTTGCCTGTAACATCCACTGCGGCGGCATGGGCAGAGACGATGGAGGGGGAGCTCCGCAAACTGCCGGTTTACTGCCGCGCGTGCCGTCAACACTCGGGCGAGCAGAGTTGAACCCGTCCCCCCTGTGCGCCCTATCGGTATTGTGAAGCGCACACGCACAGGTACAGAGAGAGAGAGCTGTGGCCTCACGCTCGCCTTTGTAGTGGCCGATTCGGTCGTGACAAGACGGCACCAATGCGCGTGAAGAGGGAAGAAGGGAAGGCCACTTTGAAAAACGGCATCATCGACGGCGTGACCGCTCGCTGATCCGCGGCGGGCAAACCAGAAAAGGACGAACACGCCCGTGCACATGCCGCGTCTTCTGTAGCCCAGCGCGCATGCGCTGACTCTGATGCAATGGGCTTGCAATACTGACAGGCTGAAGTAAGCCGCAGAGGCAGAGCGATGTGTATGCGTTCCCTCCTTTCCCTTTGCTTTTTCCGCCAAGTACTGCGCACCTGCGGTTCTAATCGTCGCTACGTCAGCTCCTGCCTCACCCCCCCCTCTCCCGCCCTCTCTTCCTCTCTCCTCTCGATCTCTCCTAACCATGCTCAACGGTTGCAAGGATACCTGGTACGCCTGTGTGTGTGTGTGTGCACTGTGCAGACTGAGCCGCTGCCCGACGGTAGGTTTCACCCAACGAAAAAGACAAAACAGACAGAACACTACACGGCCGTGAAGCTGCGAAACAAAAAAAATAAATAAAGAATCGGTAACGAAGAGGGCGCTGCGCACCATCGTTGGCAGCCGTCATCATGCGCCGTAGCGTCATTCGTACGCGCAAGGAGTTCCTCGAGCGCAAGCAGCACGAGCGCGTCCATGAGGCGATCCACGCACGCAAGGAGCAATTCCGCAGTGCGGTGGAGACGGCCACCCCGCTGCCTGGGCACCTCAAGAAGGACGCGCTGGCGCTGAAGAAGTTCACTGAACTCGATGACGCGCAAACCCGCAACCTGACGACGACGGTGGATGACGAATACGCCAACGCCGGCCAGGAGGACCCGCACGTGCTCGTCACGACGTCCCGCAACGCGTCGCAGAAGCTGCTGGAGTTTGCGAAGGAGGTGCGGCTCATCGTGCCGAATGCCGTGCGCATGAATCGCGGTAACCTCAGTGTGCATCAGCTCATGGACGCGGCCCGGAAGGAGAACTACACAGATGTGTTGGTGCTGCAGGAGTCGCAGGGTGTACCGGATAGTTTGACTGTCTCTCACCTCCCCCTAGGCCCCACCGTGACCTTCACCATTCACAACCTTGTAGCACGCCACGACATTGAGGGCGTGGGCACCATGTCAGAGCAGTATCCGCATCTCATCTTCGAGAACTTCTCCACTAAGCTCGGTATCCGCATAAAGGACGTGCTGCGCTACCTCTTCCCCGTGCCCAAGGCGGACGCATCCCGCGTGCTGACCTTTGACAACGAGAACGACTTTATTAGCTTCCGTCACCACACCTTCAAGAAGGAAAAAGGCAAGAAGCAGGTGGAGCTGACGGAGGTGGGGCCGCGGTTTGAACTGACCCCGTACCGCATCGTGCTTGGCACACTCGAGATGGACGATGCAGAGACGGAATGGGTGCTGCAGCCGTACATGAACACCGCGAAGAAGCGCCGGCTCTTGTAGGCGGGGCACCCTGCAGGTGCGTCATGATGATGATGGTCGCATTTAGGTGGCACGGCGGGAGCGGTGAGGGTGGGCGGGAGATGCTGCATGTGCCGTCTTCTTTCCATTCCGCCGATAATACGCTTATCTGCTTGTGTGGACGCTTCTGGGATTTATTGCTGCTGCGGTGATGGCCGAGCTGCCGCTGCGTAAGTTGCCTCGGACATCGTGTGCGTGTTCTCTCTGTCAGTCTCTCTATGCGTCATCTCTTGAGCCCGTCTGCACGCGCGCGAGGCGGGGGAGAGGCGCAGCGCACACGCTCGGGAGTGACGATGCCACCACCGTTTCCGGCCTTGTCGCGCTCTTGGTAACTTCCTCTTTCGTCAGCTCCCTCCTTGTAATTCATGCCTGCTTCCGGAAAGCGGTGTTCTGCGTGCCTACATGCGTGTGTGCGTGCGCGTGCGCGTGTATGTGCGTGCCTGCCTATGTGTTTGCATCCTTTGGTCTGGTGATAGCTGATCTTCGTTGTACTTTCTTACGCCTCCTTCTCTAAAAAACAAACAAACAAACGAAGCCTCGCTTAACACTTCCACTCGCTTGGACGGGTAACGACTGTGCGCGCCTCTTCGTCCTTTCCTTTCTCGCTATCTCTGTGTCTCTTGTGACCTCTTCTCTCCTACATCGGCAGCTGCGCTTCCGCGGCGTCGGACCGCTTCACTTGAAGCCTTCTAATCCTCCCGAACATCACCTCCTCCGCCGACTCTCCCGCTCGGCGCACTCGCACCTCCTCTGTGTAGAAGGAGCTCGATCCGCGGTCAGGTTTCCCGTAACCAAGGCGCAACGCACACGTGGCCACTGCGCGAGCTCAAGCGTGCGCGGCACGGAGGGGAAGTGTCGGGTGGTGGTGGTGGTGGGTGTGGAGGAGCAGGATAGATGTCGGCTGTCGAAAAACGGCTAGAAGAACGCTGCGGATGTGCGAGTGGGATGGAGGGAGTGTGTGCTGTGCGGTAGAGCACGACGGAGAGGAGGAGGAGGAGGAGAGGGGGCGGCGAGAGACGCGTGCCGGACATAAGAAGAAATACCTTCTCATTAAGAAAACGCAGCCACATGACACGGAAAACGAAGCGATGCACTTCTAAAAAGGCCTCGCTCGGCGATGGATCACCACCTACACGTGCGCCGTTTTGGCACACTTGCACGCGCACTTTACACCCGTGTCATGTCCCGGGGCGCGGTTATCGTGGGAAGGGGCAACTGCGTGATGATGCATGTGTGAGGTACGAACACGGATGCCCCCCCTCCCCCCCGGGGGGGGGAGCAGCCCCGTTCCTGTCTGCTTTTCTCGCTGAAGATGCGCACTTGCGCAGAGAGAGAAGTGCAGAAAACAGTTAGAGAGGCTCACCGCTGATCCCGTGCACCTCACTCCCCTCCATCATGCTGCCCCATCATGCCTGCACACACACGGACGTGCAAGCACTCGCGTGTGTATGGCTCTCTGCACGACCTGCCGTTACACTCCTTCTCGATTCTCTTTTTTTTTGTGGTTACATTCGCTCCATCTCGATCTCCTCCGCTCGCCGAATCAGAGGTAACACCCTCCTCTCTCTGTGCGGCGGGCGCATTGTACAGCACTCCCTCATGTGCATACCGGGCACCCATCTCTTCCCCCTTCGCCACCGCCGCGCATGTCCTCGGAGACTCCTCGCGCCAGCACCCACGATGTCTTCTGCGCTGCGCTGCAGAGGCTCGGCGGCGCACATATATTTTCTCAGAACTTAATACAGAGGACAGCGGTGGCATCGCTGTCGCCGCGTAGCCAAAATGGCAATGGGGTGAGCGCCGTCATCGCAGAATCCGCGGCGCCGAGTGACGCCGGTACGAACCAGCTGCCAGACCCTGGCATCGACGCGGATGCCAAGCCGGTCGACAAGCCATGCTGCCGAGGCAAACAGCCATGTGAGTGCACTGACACCGCACCCGTGAAGGCGATGGCCACTCTTTATGACCCACCGGCGCGATGTGAGGGAGTCGTGGCGGCGCAGGATGCGCAAAGACGCTTGCATCATCTGCGGTTTTTAGGTGGGCGTTTTTCCCTTGCCGATGGCGCGAATGCATCACAGTCGCAGCAGACGAGCGGGTATGCGTCCACGGCGACCAACAACGCGCACGTCAACGACGGCTGCAGCAGCACCTGGGAGTTGAAGGCGAGCTACTTTCAAGCGATGAAGGAAACGCTCACCGCCGTTATGGGGCGTCGACTGCGCTCTCAGCTGCTCGGCGACGACGGCACAGCCGACACCGGCACAGTTCTGCGTGCCCCTGTGCCACGCGGCGCCACGGGAGCATCGACCATGACGACGTCGGCTCGACAAGCGGCGCTCCGTAGAAGGATGGAGGCCTTCACGAGTGCCGTGGCACATCAGGAGTCGATCCTGGATGACGTTGCGGCGGCATGCAGGGCACACCTGCACACAGTCGGAGGTGCCACAGCGGTCCCAGCCCCCTGCTTTTTCTTTGCTGCTCTTCCCCAGATCTCAATGCGGCAATGGGCCGGCTCGCACCTCTACAAACAGTGGCTCGTGCGCTGCGAGACTCCGCGTGCTTCACTGCCGTCAACGGCGACAAGACCAAAAAAGGTCGGCCTTCATGGGGCACCGATGCTGCCGTCGCCCTCCGCCCCGCGAGCTCCGGCAACGACGCTTGTGCTGCCGCTGGATGTAGAGGCGGAGTTGCGCAAGTACTGGAAGCTGCATGACGAGGCCGAAGCGCGCGCGCGACTGGAGGCGTTGCGTTGCAACGACGCCCAGGCGTTCGCTGAGCACGTCAGCTTGCTGAAGGTGTCTGCGCTTCTCGAAATCATGGAGAGGACGGAGGGCTTTATGCACCGCATCGGGCTACGGCTTCAGTCCCATGCCACTCAGGCCGCCGCAAACCGTGGTGGTGATGGCGCATGTGCTGTGTCTACGACGCGCGCAGCACCTGCAGCCCTTGCTGAGCCGGGTATCGCCGACCGCCCAGGGGGCGCAGCAGGATGCCACGGCAGCGAGTACGAGCGCTTCCGTTCCTACGTGGCATCCACCAAGAATGAGTTCAAGCTCATGCACCGCGTGGATGTGTTTGTGGCGGCCCAGCCGGCCGGCCTGGACGCGACGCTGCTTCCTCACCAGATGGATGGCCTGCGCTTTCTGGCGTCCCTTGACGCCAACCACATCAACGGCATCCTGGCGGACGAAATGGGCGTGGGCAAGACGATTCAGACGCTCGCTTTTCTCCTCTACCTGAAAAACAGACGGGGCGAGACTGGCGAGGGCAGCGGCGGCAGAGTGGCGCCGCTGCGAGTGGGTTCACGGCTCCCGCATCTGGTTCTTGCCCCGCTCTCTGTCGTCCGAGAGTGGCGGGAGGCATGCGAGCAGTTTGTGCCGAGTACTCTTGACGTTGCCATGTACCAGGAGCTGGCCGACCCCGTCCACGAAGCTGCGGCTTACGACCTTGTCCTTCTTCCGGCCCATGCTATCCGCTACGTTGGCGCGGAGGCAGCGCGCATTCGGTGGCACTATATCGTCGTGGACGAGGCTCACAAGGCGCTGGCGAACCTGAGCACCATCACGGCGCAGCGCATCTTGGGCCTCCCGTGCTTGCGCCGCCTGGTGCTGACTGGGACGCCGCTCAGCAGCGACCTGCAGGAGCTCTGGTCGCTGCTGCACTTTCTGAATCCGGAGGTGTTTACCGACAATGACGCGTTTGAGGAGGTCTTTCGACGGCCGTTTCGCGTGTACGAGGCGCATGAGATGGAGCTGACAGAGGAGGAGCGCGGTCTGCTAATACTGCGACTGCATCAGGTTCTGCGGCCGTTTCTGCTGCGCCGCACAAAGGCGGACGTCGATTCGACTCTTCGGATGACGCTCCATCACATGTGGTGCCCGCTGAGTGCGATGCAGCAGCGCTTGCTGTGCATGCTGCGCGAGCAGCGGCGAATGCCCACGGTTCTCGGTATGGCGGGAGGCTACAGCGGTAAAAGTAGCAGCAGTAGCGAGGCGGACAATGAGGAGGAGACCGCAGGCGCCGCTGACGAGGCGGCGCACACGAGCACGTTTCCAGCGGCGGAGATAGGGACTGGCGAGTCCTCTGGCTGCACCCAACACACTGCTTCTGCAGCATTCGCGGCAGAAGCTCTGCACGGCGAGTTCTCTCCAGACCTCGACACTCTCCAGGCGCGCAATGAGACGGCCACGACCCGTGATCGGGTCGCCGAGCTCGTCTGGCGGCATCTGCCCGCCCTGGCGAGCACTGAGTCCAGCGACATCTTGCGCTGCGCAGTGCAGCAGGACAGAGCCCTCGGGCTCACCAGCGCCGGCGTCTCAGAATCGTCCGCGCGGCTTCTGTGCAACCACGCCTTTTTGCTGCCCTTCTTTTCACAGGTCCTTCATCGGCATGGCCTCGATGAGGTAACGCAGGAGGGGTGCAGCGACGCGGACGCGGCCGCTGCACGAACCTCGGAAAGCAGCGTTGTCGGTGGCAAGGCCGCGGAAGGTTGTGGCGCTGCCGGTCTCACCCTTGCGTGCAGCGGTAAGTTTCTTGTCCTGCATCTGCTACTCTCGCGCCTGTACGTGGCGCAGCGCAAGGTGGTGCTCTTCACGCACTGGCTCAATTGTGTGGACCTGCTCGTCGACTATCTGCACAGCCGCGGCTGGGCCGACTACGCGGAGGTGCTCACAGGCGGCAGCAGCGAGGCCGAGCGTCTGACGAGCGTGCGGCGCTTCCGCGAGGACCCGGCGTGTCTCTTCTTCCTTCTCTCCATCAAGGCTGGCGGGTGCGGGATCAACCTGCAAGCTGCGCACATGGTGGTCCTCGTGGACCGTGACTACACGGCAACCAACGAGGATCAAGCACTAGCACGCGTCTACCGCATTGGCCAGCGGCACACCGTGCGGGCCGTATACCTCGCCACCACCGACGCCAGCGAGCAGCGTGTCGCCCAGCGGGCAGCGGCGAAGAACAAACCGCGGCAGGCCATCATCAACGATGGTGTCTATCAAGTGACGACGGCGAGCGAAGCAGAGCGAGCGGGCGAGACGGGCGAGACTGTGACAGCGGCGACATTCGCAGATCCTCCTTCACATGCTCACAATGAACTGGATACCTCCGAGCTGTGGCGGTCGATCCCTGGCGCCACCACGCCACCATCGCCCACTACTGCGACGCAGGAGGCGCGAAGGCCCGAGTGTGATGGCACGGCCTACGGCGCTGCCGGGCCCGCGCCGTTTTCCCTGCCGCCACCGGAGGCGTTCTGGGCGGCTCTCTCTCGCCTTGTTGAATCGATGGATGAGCTGGTGCTCACCGAGGAGGATCAGGCGGCAGCAACGGTGCGCAGTGCCAAAGAGGAGGGGTGTAGCATGGACTGTACTCCCGCTAACAGCGCCGCTGCGCGGCTCCTTGCAACTCGGCCGCCACAGAGCACTGCAGAGCTGCACCTGCGCCTGCAAGGGGGAAAGCCCGAGATGTTCTCGGGCCCTCAGCGCGAGCGTGGCGTGGCCCCGTCGCTGAGCGGCACCGCGGCGGACGACGCGTACTTGGGGGCATGGAAGCATGGCGCGGAAGCCCCGACCGCCGGGGACCGCACGAGACCCCACACGCCTAGCGAACCTCAGGCAGCCGCCCTCGCCGCGACGCCGCAGTCAACGCCTCTGTCCGCCCCTGTTACAGATCCTCTGCGAAACAGTGCCTTGTTTTGGTTGGAGTTCAGCCATCTTCTTCGCATCGCCGGGCGCGGCCCTTATCTCCTTTCCGACTCCCTCCGTGCCGCCGTCACTAACGACGCCAGGAAGAGCGACCCAGAGGAGCGTGTGCGGCGTCGGCAGCGGCGCGATCGTCGCGTCGCTAAGCGTCTGCGGCTCGCAAGCGTCGACGTGCCTGACGACTTCCGCGAGGCTTGCTGGGCGAAGGAGGGCATCGACGACAATGCCGAGGTAGCGGAGCGCTACTTGCGCTTCCTCGATGCAAACGCCGGCAAGCGACGGCAGCGAAGGCGAAAGGATGCGGGCTGAGAGCGCCGCCGAGCGCGGCGTTGTGTTACACAGTCTTCGATGCACCGGTGCGCCTGCGTTTGCCAGTAGCGGTGACTCGCTCTGGCCGTGCCGTTTCGGTCTCCGGGGTGTTCTGTAGCGGGGTTCTTCCTTGGGTTCTCCCCGTGCCGTAAACGGCACCTATCCCTGTCCTGCTTTAGCGGACTGCATGCTCCCTGCTCTATCACGCGCCCGACACACGGGCGCCGGGGCGTGCGCGTGTGCACGCTTATCCTTTCCGTGATCTGCTATGAAAACAGAAACCGCCCATAGAAAACGAAGAGATTTGTCTTTTATGTGTGCGCGGATAGCTTCACGTCGTCGACGGTGTGCGTCCCTGGGCCTCTCTCGCATGGTGCGTCGTCAGCCATGCAGGAACGAAGCGGGAACGAGGCGGGGGTTTTGAGGAGGCGCTGCGCCTTTGTGTGCCGGCACGCGCCACAGCCACGAAGGCGAAAGCACGAGAGCGTGTGGTGGCAGGCACTGGGTAAAGCGTTCCTCTAAGACACGCACGCCATCGCGGCGCCCTGCGCGGGCACAGCAATGAAGCCTCCCCAGCGCCGTTTCTCGAGTCTCATTCCCATGATGGCAACCGACATCCGTTTCCCCCTTCGCCCCTATGCGGTGCTGCGCGCACGTGAATAGTGGCCGGCATGAACGGGGCGTACGCGTTTGGGTGCACGTTGCCATTCTACTGAGGATCGTCCGCCTGAATCCTACCCCCTCGCCTCTTCCTCCTCTTCTTCCTCTCTCCTCTCGCGCCCTTCCCCTTCGCCAGTCCCACACCGTGTGCGATCGGCGACGAGTGGCCAACACGAAAAGGATTACAACAAAGCAAGGAGGTGAAAGGACTGCGTCTCTGCCTCTCTTTCTGACGCGCCCTTCTTCCTCTTCCTATCGCACACGCGACGAGGGGCGGTGGGGGACTGCTCAAGCACCCTCTGCCTCCGCCGCGTTCTCCGCTGCACACACACACACACACACACACACACACACACACGGGAGCGCTTCAGCCCAAATCTCCAGTAGAGCGAAACACGCGCAGACCAACGTCAAACAGGAAAGGAAAGGGAGCGCAGACAGTGCATAGCCTTCACGGCGACGGTTATGAGTGGTTACCATCGCCGTCACAGAGCACAAACGAAAAGCAACCATAGAACACGGAGGGAGGCACAGAGGCGGTGCCTAGGCACGCGCGCACCGACAGCGCACGAAGGGGGACGCATGTGTGCGTGTGTGTGTGTTTGCGCGTGCGGTGCTGCGTTTCTCCATCGACTTCAGCAGTACCTTTCGACCTTAGACGACTTACTCCCTGCAGCGTCCCTCTGCCTCTCTCTCGCGTATGCCTCCCAGGCGAGGCCGGGCCCCGGTGCACAACCGAAACGACGAGACGCAGCGTCTTCCTGGTGACGCGGCACTACCGTCGCTGGCGGCCGCGTCTGCACGTCGTCCACACCACCTCGTCTCTCGTCTCTATCCCCCGTGGGGCAGTGGTGCACATGGGATTGCCCTTCGCACGAGTGGAGTGACTCCCAACATCCCCACCATCGCCAGCAAGGACGAGCCACCGGCCTCTGCCGCGACCGCTCCTGTGACGGTGGAGAACAGGACCCTGGGTGCGGAAACGCACGGCACTGCATCCGTCCATCCTGGCCGAGGGCGCGCTGGACTTTCCACTCGTGTCAGCGGAAGCGTCAGAAGAAAGGCGGGATCAGCGAGGAGGACCGCACCAAGTCGAAGGGCCGGCGGTCGTCTCCCTCCAGCGGCACACAAGCGACCCCGATCGACATCGACTGCCTCCTTCGCGGCGCCTGTTGAGGTGGAGGAGAAGGTCGCAGGCAGCAGTGACGACGCCGAGGCCGGCGACGATAGTGGCGTGGAAGCCGTTCACACCGGCAGTGATGGAGAGCGACCCGCAGAGACAGCGTCGTGCACCAGCGAGATGCCACCGGCAGTCATGCAGCTTTCCTCGTCGTCGTCGTCCTCCCCGTCCCTATCTCCGTCACCGATGGTGACCGAACGCAAAGTACTGAAAGGCGGCGACGGCGGTGGAGGCGATGCGGCGAGGCGCACCGGCTTCACTTCATGTGGGGCGATTACACCTGCTGAAGTCGCGTCCCATGCCACTGAATGCCACAGCCACCGCCTTCCTCAGGTGCAGGTCCCTTCGTCATCGGCGAGGGCGCCGGCCACCGTCGAAGAGGTTGCTGTTTCTCCCGTGAGGCTCAGCGACACGGTTACGCCGCAGAAGCCGCCGCAGCACTACACCGCCTCCACGGCAGACAGCAAGGTGCTCTTTGCCGAGGACGAAGACGAGGAGGGAGAGGATGAGGGGCGGCAGCCGTGGCGTCCCAACCACCTCCGCGCGGCCAGCGGTGACCCGCAGCGGCCGGCGCGTGCTGAGGAGGTGGATCATGTGCTTGGAGAGCTGTCGGAATGCTCGTCGATCACCTCTGCTCGTCCGCAAGCACCGCGACGCTCTTCGGATACGAGCGGCAGCCACGACGACCGTGTGCCACACCCCAGATGCGCTCCGACGGAGAGCGACAAGGAAGTGCGGTGTGGGCCGCTTGACGTGAAGTACACCGACAACACCGCCGCCAGAGGCGCCAAAGCCGTACTCGGCGGCGAGGATGATGAGAAGGCGAGGCGGCAAACGTGCGCCGCGTGCACGACGCCGTCCTTAAAGCCCGCTTGTCCAGACTTGAGCGAGGGCAGCGTCACTCCGGTGCTCGAGGGTCACACATGGGGCGCGGCAAGCGCGTCCGCGACGTTTACGGAAACGCTCGCAGTGCAAGACTTGTCTCTCCTCCCCGGCGAGAGCGGGGGTGGTGCCACCCTTGACGTTGGCGGTGTCGCGAACGGCGGCGGCTATGTGTACACGCCATTGCTGTCTTCGTCCACAGGTCAGCGCACGCCGTACTCGGCGATCGCGAACGCGGGGGCGTCTGCTCGGCTGCGTGGCGACACACTTGGGGTGACAGCGCCAGAGGAAGTGCTGTTGGGCGAAGGACTTATATCCCCACCAGTAAAGCGGACCACGGCTACTCCACAGCAAGTTACCCACGGTGTGGAAGTGGCGGCAGAGGACGGCACTGAGACCCGTTCCGGAGCCGGAGAAACCGGAGCTGGGCCGTCTCGAGCTCACGGGAAGCCCTTGGCCATGGATGGCTCGAGTTCATCAACGACGTTCTTGCCTACCCTGTCTTCCGCTACGCTGTGCGCTGTGACCGGTGGCGGCGAGGCGAGCGGCTTCGGACAGAACATGAATACGCCCCCATCACACTCTTCGGCGGACGGCGCCGTCTCAATGACGGACGAACAGCCGCCGCCGCCGCCGCCGCCGCGCGTATCTATAACCCCGTCATCACCGTCGCTTCCCCCTAGCTCTCTCCCCTCTACGCTTGACGACGGACTCTGGAAGGAGAGTGCAAAGTCCGCGCAGGCGGACGTGGTGGACACCGATGCCGTGACCCCAGGCCGCTGTACCCCAAACGGGCAGGGCGCCAGTGGTGACGCTCCTGCTCCCCTTGCTCCGTCGGTCGCTGTTGCACAGCACGAGACGGTGCCGATCGACCCATTCCTGAGCACACCGCCACAGTTCAAGGGAGAATCTCCTGTGGTTGAAAAGGACGCCAGCGGCGGCGGCGCGCGCGTGCGTCGTTCTCCAGAGCGCTCAGGCTGCGAAGATGCCGGAAAAGGTGACCACTCGCCTGCTGTGTTTGGCTTTTTGACTCGCACTCCGCCCCGGTCGGCGAAGAAGTCTGCGATGGGTTTAACATCCACGATTACCGGCGCGGACGTGGACATGCGGGTTTTGAGGGTTGGCACGCAGGTGGAGGGCCGCTGGGGACGACAGTGGTTTCCGGCGGTGATCAGCGAAGCCCCGCGGAACGGCTTTGTGCAGGTTGAGTGGGAGGAAGACGGCTCACGACTCCACTTGCGACTTCGCGAGGTGCGACTGTTGCCTGGCGCTGCAGCTGCGAAGAGGGCAGGTGCCGTGCCCGCGATCCATGAGGCCGATAGGTGTGCTGCTTCAGTAGGTGGTGGGGCTGCTGCGACGGAAGGCGCGCATGGCGTGCTGACTGCGACCCAACTTGTGGCACTCATGGAAGAGGAGGACGCCCAGGACAGCCGATACCAGCCGGAGCCGCCGCACGTCCGTCCCTCCGCTTCACACAGGGAGACATCGCCGCCCATGACGACATCTGTGGGCAAGCAAGTGGATAGGAGCGGTGGGGAAGGCGGTGAGGGGGCCGAGGAGGATGTGGTGGTGCGCCCGCTTGGTGTTAGCCGCGCGTGTGGGAGGGCTGGACGTGGTGTATATGCTGTGAACGCGGACGGTGACGCTCACCCGGATCGCGCAAGCAGCGCGGCGTCCTCCGCTGGCGCCGCCACCACCCGTTCGCCGTCGCGCTCTCCTGTGCCGACGTACGCGGCACCCGGTGTGCCGCCGTGCGAGGTGCACCCCTCGTCCCTCTGTATCTTTCTCCCACAAACGGTGAGGCGCGACCTCCTGCAGGGCGAGGGCCCTCCGTCTGCATCGGCCTTTTCTTCTTCTTTTCGCTACCACGCGGGCCCGGCGACAGAGCTGCAGCGGCGCACCGAGCTTCAGCGTATCTTGCACTTCTTGACCAGCGCCGGGACGATCGTGATCGACTCCGTGGCACAGGCGGACAACATGGCCGCCCAGCTCGGCGACAGTGGCGACGTGAAGGGAACCTCCTTCACCAGCCACTTGTCCTCGCTGGCTGCGGGCCAGCTCCACAGCGCCGACTCGTCGCCGATGCAGGGAGAAAAGACGACGAAGGCGGTTGCCGGAAGTGGCGGAAAGCGGGGGACAGTGGGGCGCGCGTCACTGCCTCGCCGGAGCATGGCGTCTGCCGTCGCTGCTGCTTCCCATGCACAGCGTTCGGCACCGAGGTACTTCGTCTTTCTCGTTTCTTCTGCGACTGCTCTTGTGGGCGGCAGCGCGGAGGCGTCTGAGAAGCTGGACCAGCTGCAGGATGTGTTGCCCGTGGTGTGCTTGGCGCATGCATTGGGCGTCTCAGCGATTCACGCCTCGTGGCTGTGGGGCATTGCCCCCGGCACCGCGCGAGTGAAGCTGCCCACGCCGGCGGACCAAGTCGAGCTGTTGCCGAGCGCTGCCCCGGAGACATGGGGTGCGTGGAAGGCCACTCGCGCTGGCGCTCCATCGACGAAGGCGGCGCCACTACCGCTGCGCTTCGCACCGCTTGCAGTGAAGGACCGCTGGCTCAGCGCCAAAAACGTTGCCTTTGTCGCGCGGGATGACCGAATGGAGATGTGGCTCAACGCCGCCGGGGCGACCGTCACGGCAGAGTTGGCGCCGTCGCTGCCCTCTCACGTCGCTCGCCAGAGCTTGCCACGGGGCAGCAGCCGACCGTCAGCCTCCGTTGCGGGTGCTCTGCTTGGGCGCAGCCCCGGCAGCGCACTTCCGCGGTGCCATTCCGAGTCCCCTTCACGCTCACTGCTGCTCAAGCAGCTGCGCGCGGAGCAGACGCCGGACTTCGTCTACGTACCCGATGATGTGACCGTGCCGCTGGACTTGGATCGTTTGGGCAGCGTCCCAGTGCTCCAAGTCTCGTGGCTGGCTGAAGGCATCGAGCAGCATTACCGCCATTGCTGCAACCCAACCTCGTCAGCGGAGCCGGTGCTGCCAAAACCGCCGTCGCTGACCTCCGTGTGGCGGACAATTCTTCATGCGAAGCCTCCGAAGGGAAGCCACACAAGACGTTCCAACACGCCATCCCAGCCAGGCCGTGCGCAATCTTCTCCGTCATCTCCGTCGCCGAGGCCGGCGGTGAACGATGAGGAGAAGCGCAGCGTCTCAGAAGGCGCGCGTAGCCGCAAGGCAGCCGCAGCGTCTACCCTCGGGAACGAGAGGGACCGCCTGAGTCACCACGGCAGTGACGTGGTGCATCCGGCGTCGGTGCCCCCGCTTGCAAACGACAGGAGCGAGAGTGGTGATGGTGTGGCTCCATCTGCCTTCCCGCCAAGCGCGAAGGGCGGCGACATGGATGAAGGTGTCGGTGACACCGTTGGCGCGCTAAGGGGGAGCCTCAACGAGGAGGAGGACGCGCTGACGATGCGCATCAGCGGCGGTGATGCGCAGGAGCCGCTTCCGCGTGAGGCGGAGGATTTTGTCAGCGCAAGGGGGCCCGAAGGCGCTGCTGCGGAGCGTGGCAGCGCAGAAGCGGAGAAGGATGTCATGCTAAGGCTGGCCGGTGCCACCGGAGCGACTGCGGAAGCTCTGTCAGATGCAGTGGTCTCTACTGAGCCCTCTGCGTGCACCTTTCATCCGGCCATCGTCATTGGGGAGGACTATTACTTCACGCTGTCCGCGCCACAACCTCCACCTCCTCCATCGTTGTCCCCGCATGGCCCGTCACACCCCCACGTCCCCCCTCCTGCGCTGCCGACGGCGACAATTGTGCTGGGCCAAGTCGTGGACTTGCAAGTTGTCGCGCCGCCGTCGCCGCTGCTGCGCCAGCACCTCTGTACGGACGGCGCCGCTTCATCGTTGACCTTCTCACAACCGCAGTGTCGGTGCCGCGTGACGCTGCAGCTGTACGAGCCCAAGTACATCTCCATGCATATTGACCCCCGCTCTGGAGAGGTGGTGCACCAGACCACTGTTTATCTTGTCCGGCGCTGGGCCACTGTCTCGGGCACGTCGCTGCTATTCGACACACCCGTATACGTGATCACCACGGCCGCACGGTCGCACGTCTACTTTTTGGAAGAGGTAGAGGACGAGGTGACGGCGCGAGGCGTGAGCGATGGCGCGCACCAATCCTGTCTGCGGCAACAGTCGGTCTGCGGCGCCGTCTCGACGCCGCCGGCCTCAGACTTATTCCATGGTGCGGCCAGGGCGACGACGGACGGCACCCTCTCTCCGCATTTCCATGGTCGGCGCTCCCTGTCGAAGGTAGCCATGACATCTTCATCGCCAGTTCCGACGTGCCCGATAACCAGGGGGTGTCCCCCGACACCGCCGGCACCGTTCTCTCTCACTCAGAGCGTCGCGAACGGGCGCCCTCGCCGAGACGCACTTGCTCCGTCGAGGACATCTGAGGGAGCGGCGCGGGACGGTAGCGGTGGCGGCGTTGACGAGCGACGACGTCCCGATTGAGCTTTACACGCGGCCAAGGCGATGCAGATAACCCCCAGGGGCGATGCTTAGAGATCGCCGGAGAGAGAGGTGTCAGCGCGCAGAGGGCGATCGGCGGGCGGAGCGCGAGCGCGTCAGAGCGGCGAGCCAGTGCGGCTGCCTCCAAATCCCCCGAGGTTGACACGAATAACGGTGCTCGACAGGAATGAGCAAGTATCGCTACCTCCGACCTTCGATCTGGCGGTGCTGGACCTGTTAACCGCCGTCGACGGCACGCCTTCCTCGGTGAAGGCTCGCCCAGCACGGCAGTCGCGGCAGCAATAGGTGTTACTGGGCAAACTACCCTCGGCCTCCGCACGCCTTCTCGCCGAGCTGTCACCTACACCTCGGTGGCAATACAGAGGCGCTTCGCCCCAACAGCCACATCTCCTCCTCTTCACGCAGCGCGCTTTAACTCTCCAAGGGTCATTCAGGGTGCCGGTCACTTGCGTCAGGGAGCGCTGACGGCCTTTTCTCGTGCCGGCACCGTTCTTCTTTGTTGCTGGTGTTGATTCACCACTGGAATGTCGTTCTCGCCGCGGCTTTCGAGGCCCTCTTCCATCCGTGTCGTGTACTGACACGACCGCGTGTGCGTTGCGCTGCCGCTTCAATGCGCCTTTGGCATCGCCCTTTTGTCACCAGTCCTCCTTGACGTGATTACGCTTGTCCTAATACGTTGGGGTAATACCCTCCTGCCCTCCCTTCCTCATCCTTCCTCGGAAACCTCTTCTCTGTCTTCCCTCTATCTCGCATGCTGTGTTACGTGCTGTGCCTCTCGCCTCGGTATTCCGGCACAACACCGCCACATGCATGTGCTCGTGCGCCGGTGTGCGACCTCGACGACAACTTGTCGGTCTCTCCAGCTTCCGGCAAAGCGGTGCGCCCGTCGCCCACGGACACACATGCATACATGCGTACATGCAGACCGATAGACACACCACGAAGATGGGACCGGAGACCATACTGGCGGTCGACGATGTCTCCTTCCAATACCCCAACGCACCTGCCGCTTCGTTGAGGCAGGTGAGCGTTACGGCCTATCGCGGAGATCGAATTCTCGTGATCGGGCACAACGGGAGCGGCAAGTCGACACTGCTGTCTCTTCTCGCAGGCCGGCGAAAACCGCAATCAGGGCGTGTGCGCGTGCTCGGACGCGATCCGTTTGACGACACCAGTGTAGCTCAGCACATCTCCATGATTGGTGCACCATGGCCACCCGAGGCGGTGTTCGGCAACACTGTGGACCGCGTGGCCTCGCCGGCGCCGGTACCAGAGCGAAAGGCGAGTATCGCCGACGCGCTGCACCTACGCCTCTCCCGCTTCTTGGAGAAGATGAGCTGGGGCGAAAGGAGACGGGTTCAGATCCTTTATGGCATGCTCTACCCCGCCACCGTGTACCTCCTCGACGAGTGCAGCACCGACATCGACGTTGCAGAGCGGCGCACTGTGCTGGAACTGGTACGGCAGGAGTGCGAGGCGAAGGACGGGTGCTGCGTGTATGCGACCCACATTCTCGACGGAATTGAAGGCTGGGCCACCCACCTGCTGCTCATGGAGGGGGGCCGTGCGGTGGACTTCAAGGCGGTGGAAAAGCTCACCATGCCCTTGGAGGACTACGCGCTCCAGTTCATGAGCAAGCGCGCCCACGCTGCTCGCGGCTTCGACGCCGTGGCGGCGCCGTCGCTGTCGCAGGGGAGTTCTGCGGCCATTTCAACGACGTTGTCAGCTTGCCCAACGACATCTTCAGCCGCCTACCCAACCCCTTCGACAGCCGACGCGCCGGTCACGTATTGGCCACGAGGGCACGCGGA
The DNA here is from genome assembly GCF_000002875.2 of Leishmania infantum JPCM5. Lineage (NCBI taxonomy): Eukaryota > Euglenozoa > Kinetoplastea > Trypanosomatida > Trypanosomatidae > Leishmania > Leishmania infantum. The sequence continues at coordinate 458,747 of NC_009414.2, forward strand.
CGAGAAGCGAAGCGAAATCGTCATCAACTGTGCGCAGCTGAACTATAAGGATGTGTTTAAGAACTTGTCGTTTCAGGTGTTCCGCGGCGAGCGGGTGCTGCTGTGCGGCGGTAACGGCACTGGCAAGTCCACCTTGCTGAACATGCTTGGCGGAAAGCAGTTCTTTGACAACCGCCACGGCTCTCTCTCCGTGCTTGGTAAGCGGTGCTACGATGACATGCTGCTGAACGCTCTTGTCAGCTACGGCGGCGATTGGTGGACTGCCGTGCCCGGTGGGGAGGTGCACGTGCGCGAAATGCTCCAGCTTCGGACCTCTCGTGCCGAGCGCTTGCGTGAGATGCTGGCCGTGGACATAGACTGGGATGTGCGACACATCAGCACTGGAGAGCAGAAGCGTGTGCAACTGCTCTTGCACTTGCTGGATGACAAGCCCGTCGTGCTGCTTGATGAGGCGACCACCGACCTGGACGTTTATCAGCGCCACAGCCTCCTGCAGTTCCTCTACGAAGAGAGCGTGCAGCGCGGGGTGACAGTCGTCTACTCGACGCACATTTTCGGGGGTCTAGAGGGCTGGGCCAACGCTGCGGTACTACTGGACCGGACCATGCGCGGCGTTCATGCGGTGTGGCGCGCCTCTGAAGGGCAGCCCATCTCACTGCAGCGCGTCGTCGATGCAATCGTTGCTCTTAAGGCGCGAGAAGCCTTTTGAGCAGTAGCCTTCCTCACTACTGACAACACACTCGCGCACAAACACACGCGTGCGCACAATCCGTTCATCCTCTGGCCGCAATCGTGGGGGCCGTCACGGCTGCTGTAGCCACACCTGCAACATGCAGCCACCCCCCTGCCCCCTTTAAGGCTCGGGGAATCGGCTGAACAAAAAACAAAACGGAGAGTGGCCCAAGAAGAGGCACACATTCGTACAGAAGCATGGCCGGGGGGGGCAGCCAGAGGTGATGCCACTGCTGGTGCGCCTTGTGGTGCGGCTACCCGTCCTTGGCCGCCTTGCGCATAACGTTATTGCGTGTCTTTTGATCGGCGTAGTGCTCGCGTGTGCTGTAGTGGGTGGCTGGCGATGCTTCACAGGACCCGGAACGCCGACAAGGACATTAATGCACCCCTTCCCCACCCTACATGGGGCGGCTTCCTCATGCTCTCTCTCTTTCACCCTTTTCCTTTTCATGTCGTCACGCATTTGCTTGCTCGCCGTGCCTCTTGGCCGAGTAGCCCACCCGATTCACCAGTGCGTGAGGGAGAAGCGGGGGCACGGTACCTGTGCTTTCTTTGAGAACAAGCGAGCAGGGCAGGGTGAGGTGAGTAGGGCGCGGTGACCAGATCACCCGAGGCAGAGCAGACGGACATCATCGTGTATCGGAGACTCTGACCTGCATCGATCCGTGTTTTTGCGTTTGTCCTTCATCGGGACCCCTCCACCTCTCCCTCCCTGACACCCACCTCCGCCCACTCACACAACAATGCCCAGCAGCTTTGCGGCACAGCAGCAGGGGAGCTGCAATCCACACCAGAACCCGCTACGGTCGCACAAGGGCGGCTATCTTCGTTGCCCATTCAACATCAGCTCCAGCTATGCGGAGCTTGCCGAGCGGCGAGTGCGCGAGGACCTGACGCGCGGCCGCAGCGGAGCCGCCGTAGCGGACAAGGATGGGGTGATGGCGTTTTCCTCCACAGGACCGCAGTTGGACAGCGACGGCATCGACGGCGACTTCGCTGGGCGCCCGTGGAGTCGTGCCGGTGTAGGGGCAAACAGGTTGTCTGGAAAAGAAAAGCGAACGCAGCAAGAGCAGGCGGAGCTCATCTACGGCCGCGGCACACTCGCTGGGGATGACGGCGTCGTGGCGGCTACTGGGGCGGTATCCGTAACGAGCGATCTGTCTCGGGAGAACATGTTTGCCGTCGATGTGCGCGACCGTGCGGCGCTGCAGAAGGTCGTGCCGCGCGCGGTGCGCGAAAAGGTGAAGCGGCGCAAGCTCGAGGATTTTAAGAAGGAGCGTCTATCCCCAGGCAATCACCACCGTCACGGGTGTGCTCCGTTGCACACGGATCGCGCCGCAGATGAGGAGGCGGGAGAGGAAGATGGCGTGGAAAGTCGTTCTGAAGATCACATGGCGGTGCCCCCTCCCGAGTGTACACGCTTTTCATTGCCGGCAGCTGGCTCTTCCAGAAATGGTGTGCCACCGTTTCCCCACTCTGCAGGCAGTAAGGACCATTCTAGCGGCGGGAGCAGCAGTGCCAACGCTCGCGCCGAGCGGTTGCCAGGCAGCGGTCCGTCCGATGCGTCAGCTCAGCGCCCGCCTCTCCGAGAGCCCACACCAGCTCCCGCATCGGCAAAACCGAACTGCCCAAAGAACCGCATGCAGATGCTGGACGGCTTGCGTGCCTCTGCGCTCATGGGCAAGAAGGGCCGACGATAGGCCTCGTGAAAGGGGCCGCACGCTGGATCTGTGCGCGTCGGATAGGAAACACTGTTAAGCAAAAACAAAATACACCCGCATGCGCAAGACCCCGGCGCCCGCGCCAAGTCTGAACGGCGAGAGAAGAGGGGCCATCGAATGTCGAAAGCAAAGCCAGGCAAGGCGGAAAGTGACGAGGGCGATGCAGACGTTGTTGCCAGGGTGCCTCTCGTGGTGGCTGCGCGGCTGGGAAGCGGCGGCCACCGTGATCTTCACGCTTCTCTTGTGTGTGCTTATCTTCTTCCTCTCCCGTGCAGCCCCTCTAGGGTGTGCACCTCTCCTCGAGCGATCGCGGCCCTCCGCAGCCTGTGCGTTCCCCACACGTGCTCTCTTTCGCGGGCCTCTTTCGCCGTGTGGTATCCCATGAGTGATTCGAATCTTCTTCCGCTGCCCTCGTCTTCCCTCTTCCGCCCCACATCTGTGCTGTCGCCAACACCACTTCCCACACACGACTCAAGCTTGCACGCTTTGGTGTCTCTTAGGGCCGCGCCTGGTGCCCACTGCCGCACGGTCTCCTTTCTTTTTCATCCTCCAAGGGGCGTCGGCGCAGGGCGCGCAGTCCGCCTCGGCTTGTCGCCGGAGGCATGCACTCAGCCTTTCTGGAACGCGTCTTGGGCTACTCGGGAGCCGACAGGACCTCGGCGAGCTCTGAGGTAGGCCCAGATGGCGGGGTCATGGCATCAACCGGCAGCGGAGGTGCGAAGAGCAGCACCCAGTACAAGGCCGTCACGCGGCCGTATCGGTGTAGTCAAAGTAACCCAGCGCTGCGATCAGAAAACCTCGTCGGCACTGCCAAGGACGGTGACGCCGACGGCGCGCCTCTCAACAGCTCCATGAAGAGAGGCGGAGGCTTCAGCTTCTCCAAGGCAGGTAGGCTCTCTTGGATGAGTATTCGATCATCCATCGGCATGGGCACCAGGCAGTCGTCGGCTTCCGCGGCGCCCGCACCGCAAGCCTCGAGCGGTGCGTTGCATCTCAACAAATTGAGTGCGCCGACTCCTCCTGGCACCACCGCGACGGTGAGCCCCTTTGGGCCGAACACCCCGCTGGCCAAGACCCCGACCCCGACCACGGCCGCTGCTACCGCCACCGCTGCCGTGAGCGGCGAGCATGCAAAGCGCTTCCAGGAGGCGCTGTGTGTAGACTCAGTGGATATGGCGCTACTGCGGGAGCTGAGCTGGCAGGGCTGCCCGGTTGCTCTCCGGTACGAGGCATGGATGTTTCTCACCGGATGCTGGACGGCGCAGGCAGCAACGCGCCAGCCGACCGTGCTGAGGCGCCGTGTCGAGTACGCCGCCTACATTCACAGCTCCTACTGCATCGTCGACTGGGACGCCGTGTGCGCGATGGTGGACAGCGGCGTCGACACAGCCGTGCACCGGTCAACCCTCAAGTCACTCGAGCACACTGCTGATACACCGCAGGTGACCCCACCGTCCTGCACCTCACAGAGCCGCTTGCGTGCGGCGCCGTTGACAACCGGCGGCAGCACAGCCACGGCGGCAAAGGAGGCTGCTGCCGCTCCACCTCTGTCGCTTTCGCAGCGGCCGGACGGATGGCAGAGCGCTTCCCTCCCCCTCGAGGATGCCCGCTCGCGGTCGCCGCAGAACACAAGCGGGAGTGACGCGCCGCAGCCGTCGCAACTGCCACAGCCCCAGTCAGCGGATCTCCCGACAGCAAGCCCTTCCCTGGGCACTCTGCCAGCCCCCTCCGGCTCCTCGTTCCGCGCCTCCGCTTCAGTGGGGCTCACTGATACCGCCGGTGCCGGTCCGACTTCTCATCCGCCAATGTCCGTGCCGCCGCTTCCCGGGCTTGCGACGCTCGGGCTGCCGAATGCGGTGCCAGCGACGGTGGCGCCATCTGCTGCCAGTGGCGGCGCTGGCGGGGCGACAGGGCACCAGCTTAGTGCCAGCACGATGCTGGGCTCGAAGGAGTTGCAGACGCTGAAGCAGATCCGCAAGGACATTCCTCGCATGTCGGGCGGCCACTGCTACCTGCGCCACCCACGCGTGCAGGGCTCCATTGAGCGCATCCTGTTCATCTGGTCCCTGCGCCATCCGGCCTGCGGCTACGTGCAGGGCATGAATGACCTTGTTGTCCCGTTCATGGGCGTGGTGCTGGGCTACCGCTTCTGTCCGACCCACTCGGTAACAGAGCTGCACGCCTACACCGAGGACATCTTCGACGATCTGTGGTCCGTTTCGGCAGTTTCGGCCACGCAGTGGATCAACGAGGTGGAGGCGGATGTGTACTGGATGACGTCGTATTTGCTCAACACCATGCAGGATAACTACACGAGCAGTCACGCCGGGATCACGTCCATGATGCGGCACCTCGCTGCGGTCGTGCAGGTTGCCGACCCACCGCTCTACCATCGCTTGGTGGACGTGCTGCAGCTCCACTTTGAGCAGTTTTCCTTCCGGTGGATGAATTGCTTGCTAATGCGCGAGCTGACTGAAACGCAGTCGCTGCGGCTGCTCGATGCGTATCTATCCGATGAGGAGCGGCGGTGGAGTGTCACGCACGTGTATGTGTGCGCGGCACTGCTGCTGCGCTGGGGCTCACAGCTGATGGCGTTTTGCGAGGACTATATCAGCGTAATGAAGTTCTTGCAGGAACCACCGACGGAGCAGCTGTCGCTGCGTGATATGCAAGATGTGCTCTCAGAGGGCTTTGTGCTGCAGAACCTGTATGAGGCCTCCTTGAAGAGACTGTCCACAACCGCGGAGTGAAGGGCGTGGGCAGCTTGATCTCGTCACGAGCCGCACTTGCGTCGCAGCATGTTTTCGTTCTGGACGTTGTCGGCGTGCGCGCATGTACAGGCGCTACCTGTGCGTAGCGTGAGCGTACGCCATGCCACCTTCACCCCCTCCCTTCTCCTCACCGAATGAGCGCTCTGTCTCTCTTTGGGCGCATACTTGTATGCGTGCCAAGCGTGCTTCGCTCTTTTCTTTCTCCCTGCAGCTGCGTTTTGAACTCCCCACATGTGTGCAGTCGCACGTTTTTGCGGCGAGCATCGTGCCTTGGACGCTTTCCCTTCGTTTCTCGCCACCGCTCTTCCACTTCTCTCTACCTCGCTCTCCCCTCCTTCCGCTTACAGCACCTGCGCAAGAAAAAAAGGGCAACACGCAAACTGAAGTGTTGGTCCCCTCCCTCTGTGTTCACCCTGCACTAACGCTGTCGCGGGGTGCTGATTTCATCCACCGCTCTCCATCTGGCTGCGGCGTTTCCTCCCCGTCGTGTTCCTCATGAAGAGGTGGTGGCGGGCCAGCGGTGCGCCGTTCCGCCCGTGTGCATGCTTTTCGGCCCTTTTGCGCGTGTGCTTGTGTGCTCACTTCGCCGCCGTGCCCCCCCCCCCCCCTTCATGTGCTCGGAGACGTCCAACGCGCTGCGGTGTTTCGATACCCGCTCATGCGTGACGCCTCACATCCCTCTTCTTCCTTCGACCTCTACCCCCCACCCCCTCCCCCGCTTTTTCTCTGCACTGCGCATCGCCCCTCATCATATGGACACACACCCGCGCACACATGCGCTGAACGGATCATGTCGCACAGCTCACTGAAGCGAGCACCAGAAATTTCACGGCAGACCCCAACGGGCAAGGACTCGATCCTGTGCCGTAGCGCACACGCCAAACCTCTTTCGCTCACCACTGCACCACGAGGCTCAGCGATGGTGAAGTTGAATGTCACTCTCCTCCGCTTCATGGAAGATGAGGACTTTCGCGTGCTCACGGCGCTCGAGATGGCCATGCGCAACCACGACGTCGCCCCGACCGCGCTCGTTGAGCGTATCGCACAGCTGCCCCACGGCGGGTGCCGCAAGCGGCTCAACAACCTTCTCAAGCACAAGATGATTCACCATGAGAACACCATGTACGACGGTTACGCCATGAAGTACGGCGCATACGACTACCTAGCACTGCGCACGCTTAGCAAGCGCGGCACCTGCACAGGTGTGGGCCACCGCATTGGGTGCGGCAAGGAGTCTGATATTATCTTAGTACGGGACGAGGCCGGCCACGAGTGCGTGCTCAAGCTGCAGCGCCTCGGACGCTGCTCATTTCGCAGCGTGGCGCGCAACCGCGACTACAAAGGGAACGGCCGCGCCCGTCATGGGGAGAGCTGGTTCTACCTGTCGCGCCTCGCCTCGCAGAAGGAGTACTCGTTTATGAAGCTGCTGTATGACGAGGGATTTCCAGTGCCGAAACCGATCGACCAGAACCGGCACGCGCTGCTCATGGAGCTGGTGCCAGGAACCCTGCTAAACAACATCACGGAGCTCGGAGACGCCAGCAAGGTGTACCGCCGCGCCCTGGAGCTGATGGTGAAGCTGGCCGAGTCGGGGCTCATTCACGGTGACTTTAACGAGTTCAACTTGATGATCACCGACGACCAGCGCGTCATCATGATTGACTTTCCGCAGATGATCTCCATCAACCACCCCAACGCGTCGGAGCTCTTTGACCGCGATGTGCAGAACCTCGCCAACTTCTTCCACCGCCGCTTCAAGGTGGACACGACGTGGTTCCCATCGCTGGAGAAGGACGTGGTGCGCAAGGGCGAGCTGGATAAGCAGGTGTACGCGAGCGGGCACTTCACGCGCAAGCAGCAGGAGGATCTGGAGCGACTCATGCTGGAGGGCTTCCAGCGGAGTGAGAAGAGCGATGACGAGGCAGGCTCGCAGGTGCGCGACAGTGATGCGAGCGACGATGACGGTGACGAAAATGCGTCGCAGCGTTCCGACATAGGCAACGCGGACGTGGATGCGGGAGTTGCGGGCAAGTTCACGTCCATCCCCGGCGGCGCAAGGGGCGGCGAGAGTGACGAGGAGAGGGAGGATAGCAGCGACGATGATGCGAGTGAAGGCAGGTTGCTCGACGAGGCCATGGGCGCCGCACGCGAGCGGCGCGAAGGCGAGATCTACGCCCGCAATACCGACCGCAACGCAAACTTTCTGCCGGATGGAAAAATCAACGAAGACCATGTGAAGCACCAGATTCGCAAGAACATTCGGCGCAAGGACAACCACGACTTCAATCGCCACCTGCACCGCAATGTGCAGAAGGGTCGGCAGAAGCAGAAGATTCAGCGTCAGCTCAAGAGTTCGAACGGTGGCGGCTTCTTCGACTAGGTTGCGCCGGTGTACATGCTTCTTCTCGTGTGGATGGAGAGGGAGGGGCAGTGCGGAGTGCAACTCCTGTGCCCGTCAGCTCGCTGGTAATCGTGGCGATGCACCTGCTGCGATTAGGCCCCGCTTTCTTTTCGCGCGAAGGCGAGGTGACTCGCGCCGCATTTCCTTTCTCCCCCCTCCCCCACGCCCGATTGTACCCGACCCTCGCAGAGCGAGGCCGCTCGGTAGATGGGTGGGGGTATCCCTCGATCTCCTACGATTTTCTCGCTCTGTTGCGCACGCCCGGCTGCCATGCTTCTTTCCCTTTTTTCCGTTGTTGTTTTCGTCCCTCTTTCCTTGTGTGCCGTGGAGGCGAATTTAACGAGTAACAAAGCCGACGAGGGGTGGCGGCGGACGGATGCCCCGCTGCCGGTGTGTAGGTGTGTTGTCATGTCTAAGGCGCTTCCCTCTCTCTCGTTTTATGCGTCATCTTTTTTTGTATCTTTCGTTGTTGTTGTCAGGCGCCGGCTGCTCCCCAAGCGGCGCAAGCGCGCGCGTCCCATACGCTGTGATGCCAAGATATCAGCAGCTACATGCAGCAACCTTGCCTGGAAGCCACCTACAGTGGCGCGGGTGCAGACAGCAGCGATGCGCGCCTTGTGAACATGAATGGCCGATCCTTACTCTTGGCTGCCGATCGCATTGCACAGTACTTGCCCTCTGGCGTGAGAGAGAGGTCTCTGCCGAGTGAGGAGCAGGTGTGTGCAGGCGCATGTGAGTTGTATGCCACTCGTCTCACCAGTCCGCATCGTGCGCCGCTCACCACGGCCTTCCGCTGTGGGCGACCGGGCCACCCACGGCACTGTTCGGCTCTATATTTTGTGCCGCACGGCCCCTCCCCCTCCTCTCTGCCACTGTCTTGATGACGATTCACCACTCCCTCTTTCTTCTTGCTGTCAACGCGCACCCGTCACCTTCGACCCCACACACACGCACACGCTCGCAAGCACACACGCACACGCACATACATAGATAAAAGCACCCCCACAGAAAGAAAACTAGTTTTCATTGGCCTTGTGCCCCCTCCCTTCCCCTCTCTCCCCCCTCCCCTCATCCATACCGGACACCCACGTGCGCGCACTCTCCACCTCGACTCACACCGAAGACGACGGCAACGACATTGGCGGAGAGGAAAAAAGGCCAGTCATCCGCAGCTTTCGCTCGTCGTTGTGTTCCTTGTCTTCATCCTTCCCTTCCTTCTCCCTGCTCTCCTCGCTGTGCAACGATCTCGGCTCGCCGGACCCCCGCACCGTCTCTTGTTTCTCTCATTGTTCAGCCCTTACTCTCGTCTCGGCATTCGCTTCGCGCACGTGAGTCTGGCCAGAGCGGTGAAAGTAGTGCGCAGCAGGTCGGCGGATCCGTTTCTCAGACCCCCTTCCCGTTGCCGGCAGCAGCACCAGCAGCGGTGCACACAGGAGCTACGTAGGAGCGCAGACCCCGTTTCTCCTCCAGCCCACCAGGACCTACTTTTCCCGCGTGCACCGCGTTGTCGTTGAATGCATGGCTGTCGTAACAGTCGTGGTGTCGACGTAGTGGACTCCTTTTCCTTCTCGCTGTTGTTTGATGGACAGTCTCCAGCCCCTCTCTTGCACACATCTTACGGAAATACGTCTTTCTGTGTCGTTCTGCGCAAGCGTTTCTCCTCTCCCTCCTCAAAATCCGCTCACCGTTTAGTCCGTCGCCAGCGCACCGCCAAAAGTGTGTCCTCTGCCTCACCCTCACCCTAACCTTTTCACACACACACACACACAGACACAGATAGAAAACGGGAGGGACTGAGAGCCAGCGCGCTTGTGTCCGCGTGTGTAGACGACTGAAGCGAATAGGCTCGCGATCCCGCGAATCGCGGCGAAAGCGACGACCCCTCCCACCACCTTTTTTCCCTCTCCTTTTCACCAAAGAGGAACAAACAAACTTGAGAAAGAAAAACGAGGACGTACCTCATACAAGCAGACGCACCACTACTGCGGGGGAGTGGGAGGCAGTGCCGCTCTCTGCACGCCTGTAGCGCGCACACATAGAAAAGCGCCTCTCGTTGCTGTTTTGTTTTCTTGGCAGCCAGCCCGGGGCTGCAGACAGAGCACACATCAGGCAACCCTTTTCTCGTTTCGAGGTCGACGAAGGATTGTGCACTTAATGCCTCCCACTCGCGCAGGTGCCGCATCACGTAGCGGCAAAGGCTCGACGGCGGCCGCCATCCAGACTGCGTTCCGCGATGTCACGAACAACTACCTTAATGCGAACAAGGAGAACATCCATCCCTGCCACCTTGGCAGGAGCCATGGCTCTGCTTCTCTAGGGGGGGACAGTGGTAACATCGGTGGTGGTGGCGGCTGCAGTGCGTCCAGCCCTAATGTGTGGAGCGGGAGTAGAGAGCCGCTGCTGCGAGATAACGGCTTCTGCGGTACACCTCTGCAGTCGGACTTTGCGCGCACTGGAAGCGAATCCGTCTCGGATGCGGTGGAGTGTGTGACGGATAAGCCTAGCTTCGGTGCGGCGTTGTTCGCCGCACCACCGGACACACTGTCGCCCAGTGGCCCCGCAGTGGAGGCCGCAGCAGCGCACGGCGAACTTACCCCTATGACACCCAAGGCGCGGGCCTTGAGCGGCTGCGCCGCGACCGCGGGGAACCCCAGCGAGGACAGCAGCCTCCTCGGTGTTTCGCGAACACCCGGACACAACGCCGCGCACCACCCGGCGCACAGCAACGGCAGTGCCGCTTGCAGGTCGACACAGCATCGCCAGCGCGGTTTTAGCACACCACATAGCAAGGATACCTCGGCGGCAGAAGCAACCCCGAATGAGGCCCGGCAGCGACCGTTTCGCGTGGCGAGAGCAACCCTGCTCGCTTCCCCGCTGTACGCGCCGTCAAATGGCTTGGGCGCGGCAGCTAACACAGAGACAAGCGGCGTGCAGGATGATAATGGGAGCGGCTCTCAGTTGCCGTCGCAGTCATCGCTACTGTGCACTCCGAACAGAGCTTGCCGGTCGGCCGCCGTCGCCGCAGCGGCGACGGCGGCAGCCAGTGGCACCCGCTCACGCCTAGACACGCCGACGCTCCTGGATGAGATTCCGCTCTTTTTCAACAACTCATTCGAGTCCGGCTTTGAGTCGCCGACGGGGGACGCAGCGGCAGGCGACGGGTACGGTGCAGCGCACATGACGCCATACCATACGTACGACCTCCAGATGGCGGTAGAGGAGGTGCTTCGAAGCTGCCTGGACAGCTTTACCCCTGCCAAGTGCTCCGACGCGAGCGGGGCCACGCCACATGAATCGCGGCGGCGGGCGCAGCAGCGACAGACAGCCGCCGCGCAGGCGGCTCCATTCAACGCGTATGCGGCGCTCGAGTCGCTTCTCCCACCGTCTGCGATGGGTGCGGCAGGGCGAGACGGCTTGGAGGTCTGGGCACCGGCGATGATGGGGGCTGCGATGCCGGGCTCCACGCCGGCGCGGCTGACTGCGCCGCAGGGAGCATTCGCGGAGAGCGACGATGAGGGCGCGCTGACTACGCCGCAGAGCGACCGCGCGTCGTGCGGGATGCCGTCCGCCGGCGTGCGCCGAGATCCGTTGGCTTACTTTTCCACCGCGGCAGTGACGGCTGCCAACAGCAGCGAGGGTCGGTGCGGAGTGACGCACCACGGCGAGGATGGTGTGGCGTCTGTGGGTAGCTTGAGCGCCGGCTGCGGTGCTTGCGGAGGTGCCGCAGAGTCCCTGCCCCAGCATTCGAGCGACGCGCGCAGCGGACTTGAGTTTAACTGTCGTAATGGCTGTTGCGGTGGCCCAGACATGCTTTCCATGCTCGCTGCAGCCGTTCAGCAGCAGCATCCGCAGCACCCCCACCCCTACCCCCACAAGGAAACGCGTCCCCAGAGTGCACGCAGCACGACAGGGAGCATGGAGCTGGACTCGCGTGCCTTCTCGGAGCGCGATGTCGCCGCTGCAGCGGAGCAGCAGTCCACAGCGCCGCCGCCCTCGTACGAAGTTGCCGCGTGCCACCAGAAGCCGCCGCACCACGGCGGCTACGCCCATCCCGACCTCTCCTCGGGGTCATCATGCGCCGCCGCCACGCATGCACAGCCTCCAACTCGACGCGGCCATCACCTTCCCCACGTCAAGGCCGCTGCGGGGTCGCTCATCGCCGTTGGTGGCCGCCGCGTTCCAGTAGACAAGTTGCACTTGCTCTCCATCGGCGATGAGCCATCCTTGTCGGCACCCTCGTCCATGGCCGGCCAGGCAGTCACGGCGGCGTCATCGCGCGGTGGCCCAAAGGCGCGGCCGCAGCAGTCGCCGTCTTCAGCGCTGCATCACGTCGAAGGGCCGTCAATGCGACGCGTGCCCAAGGCTAATCTAGTGACTGTAACCCACCCCGCTGCCGCAGGTCTAGCGGAGGCAGGGGCGCCAGTGCCACCTGGCCGTCACGCTTCTGCGCCGGTCTACGAACGCGACGCGGCACTTCCGATATCCTCCTCCTACGCGACCTTGTCGGAGGCGGCGCCGGCACGAGCCGCTGCCACGGGCCCATCGGCTCGTCGCGTTCCCCCTGCCATGGCTACACAGCAGCGCCACAGTAGCGGCGGTGCCCTCCCTGGCGTCGTGACCTTGAGCTCGGCTGTGGATAGAGAAGGCGTGCAACAGAGTAGTGAGGCGGACGTCGTGGCGGTGCTGCAGTTCCCCAAAGGTCAGACGATGCGCTTCTTGACAAATCTGTCCAATGCTGCGCTGGCGACCGCGAAAGATGCCATCGCACGCGATCTGGATAGTTCGAAGCGATCCACCGGCGGCACTGCAACGTCCATGCTGGCGTCCAGGCCACTGCTGAGGTGCGTTGAGGTGGGCAAGGCATACCTCGCGCACGTTTACGCTGAGGGGAGCCCGCATGAAGGCGTATCCTACGAAGACGTTGGCGTGTGCGTGCAGCTAATCACCCCCTCTTCATCGCTGTACGCTGCGCTGCTCGGATGTGTGAATGGGGTGCTGCTTCGCAAGGTGGACGTTCTCGTGAACGACGAAGACCGTAAGCAGCACGAGCGCGTGCTGCTGCAGCAGACGACTGCGTACATCGAATGCGAGCGTCACTTCAAGTTCTCCGGCCTGCCCTTTCAGCTGGAGTCGATCTACTGCACCTTTGACGGCAGCGTGTGCATCGTCTTTTACCGCCTCCTCGCCGTGGCCGACGGGTCGGCGTCGTCGCTCGCGTCGCATCGCCACCCGAGCACGTCGCGTATGGTGCGGGAGCTCAAGTTTCACCTGAACTGCCGCGTGTTCCTCAAGCGTTGCTTACACCGCACACACACGCACACACAGAAGAAATAAAGAGCGAGTGCGACGATGCGGCACTCTGCAGCGCACTAGAATTTCTTTTGTTCTTTGGTGTTCATTCTGCAGCTTCCATCCGCCACCTTGTCCAGTGGAAACCGATGGCGTGCGGCACGGCGGAAAAGAGAATACGTTGGCTTCTGCAGAGTCCTCAGGCTGTGGAGTCGGTGGGCGCGGCCAACTCCACCGCCATCCCTCTTCTCATCAGATGCGCTGCATTGGACTTGCCCGTCTGTAAACCATAGATGCACACAAACAGAGAAAGCGAGTGAGAGATGCACACACACACACACACACACACACACACACACACACATACAGCCAGGCCGAGCCTGGCATCCGATGATGCATCCCTGCGGGTTGTCGACAAAAGACGGCAACAAAGGTGGGTGAGGGGAGGGGGCGTACACGCCTCGCTTTTTTTTTCAGCTCCTGACTTCGCGCAGAGAACTCTCCTTGATGCCTGACCTCCTCCACAGGAGTCGAGTCTGACAATAGGGGAGAGGGTTGGCTGGCTCTGAAAAGAGGGGGGAGAGAAGGACAACTGTATTCCGCCGTCTGCAGGCGCTCGCTGCGTATCTCTCTACCGCCCACGAATTCGGTATACAAGCGCATATTAGCAGCACACTGCTGCTGTATGTTTTGGTGTTTATATACTCATAGATGCATGTGGAGAGGGAGGGGATCGAGGTAGGAGGTGCGGTGCGGCAAGTAGAGAGCGGGGGTGAAGACCCGAGGCTGTCTGAGATGCATGCGAGCAGAAGAGCCCATTCTAACACAAAGCATGCACCGCACGTCGGACCATGTTCCCTGAGATGGTGGCGTAGCTTCCATGCTCGATTTAGCGATTTTTTTTTTGCGATTCTTGCCGCGGGGTGGGAAAGCGGCACAAGCCACTGAGTTGCGATTTGCCAAAGGCGGGAGCTCTGTCTCACACACCAAAAAAAAAAAGAGGTCTGCGCCTGCGTAACCCTCTTCGTCTCTCCCACGAATCTCTCCGTCGGCTCTTCAACTCTTCCTCCCCCTTTTTTTGTGTGTGTGTGCGCGCGACCGTCGTGGAGGCTGTCTTCTCAAGTTCCTGCCTCGGACCATTTTCACTTACAGCATCACCATCGTCATGTTATCCTCGTCATTTTACATAGAAGCACAACGACACTCTTCACCGTTTTTTTTTGCCTTGTTTCTCTGGCTTTCATTTCGATATCCTCTTAGATCTTGGGACGACCTTCTTTTCCTCCTCTTGTACCGGTGCGACCGAAAAAAGAAAAAAAAAAGGGCGGCCAGGGGGGAGGAGTGGAGGAACAGTGCTGGAGCGCGTGTGTTGTAGTGCGCCGGATGCGGATTGCTCGCGTCACACCTTCCCTCCCTCTGACCCCCCTCCTCCTCTGCGTGTGCGGTTCTTGGTGTTCGTTTTGTTTTTCTTTGCGAGGTAGTTTGCGTGCTTGGGCGCGTCCTCTTTCGGGCTCACATGCTCGTACCCCTCTCCCCCTTTTTTCGTCTTTGCTGTGTGCGTTTCTGTGGTTTTTTTTTTGAGTGTAATGCACCATCAATCCCTGTTAGATTCCACACACGTCTGCGTGTCGCTCCAGCGGCCCATCTCTCGGCTCCCCCCTCTCTCTGTCTCTCCTCGCCTCATCCACGCTCCCTGCCCGTTGTGTGTGTTCGTGTGCCACCTGTTGTCGTTGTTGTTAGTGTAGCTTTTTGTTTGTTTTAGTATGGGGCTGGCGTTGCTGTGATGGTCTCTTCTCGTTTTGTTGTCTCCTTTGTGAGTTCCTCTATTTTCTTTGCCATTGTGTTTCTCCGTTGCCCTGCAACTTAGATCGAGTTAGATAAACGCATCTACACACCCACACCCACCCTAATCGCACATTCATACATACACGCGTACACCTATTATATGCATGCATAAACATGCACCCATACGCGCGCGCGCGCACACACACACACACACACAAGCATGCAGTGACTTCCTCGAATCCACTCTAGTTCGTGTTTTGTTTTCTTGTCTCTTGTTGCCGTATCGCACGCCTTCCCCCTTTTTTGATGTGTATTCCTTTTAGTTTGTATTTTGTGTGGGCGGGTGATTGGGTGGGATATATATACATATATTTATTTAACGGACAAAATACAAAAGACAGATACAACGACACACCCACACACAGACGGACCTTACGAGCTCTCTCTTTCTCATGCCTTTATGCTCCTCTGCCATTGCAGACGCCTGCGAGGACACCGATATGCTCTCAAGCTGTGTGTGTGCGCCCATGCACGCATGCCACCGAGTGATTACTGCTCGTTTTGGACGCGACAAAAGCCGCCGCCTCCTCCAGTGGAAAGTGATCTGTGCGCGCGCGAGCTGTGATGGAGCACACAAAAAAAACAAGGGGAGCGAGACCCTGAATGGATAGCGGGTCTTTGCGACTGTTCTCTGGCTCCCTTGAGTCGACTCTTCCATTGGATGGTGGTTTGGTCTCGCTGTTCGTGGCGTGCATGTTTTCGCAAAACTATATATAGACTGCAGAGCGCACACAAACATTTGTATGCTTCACGTAAAAGAAAAGCGTATCTCGTGCGCACCCCCGTGCTATGGCCCATGCTTTCTAACGCTATTTGATGGCACAGAATCTCGGAACGATTTCGTCCCTCTTTTGTTTTCTTTGGTGTGTCGATGTGATTCTGTGCAGTTGCTTTCTGACACCTGATTCGCCGTCATTATCGCCCCCCCTTCCCCCTCCTCCTCACAGCCGTTGCTATCCTTTGCCCTCTCCTCAGCCTCCCCGATTCCGTTTCAGGACATTTGGCAGTGCTCAAGGGTGTCCAGAGACACCCCCTCCCTCCTTCACTCTCTTCCCCTGCACAGATGTGCACTTGCTTTGTTTTTTTTTTGTTTTTGTGTGTGTGCGCGCGCAGAGGGGGGGAGGACCGGGCTCCCTTTCGCCTTCTCTTACTTCACATCATGCCTTCCTTTTCACAGGCAGAGGCGACGAAGGAGTGCGTGTGACTGCCATAGACGCGTTCTACCAGGCGAAGAAGGCAAGAGCAGATGCTGGAGAGGAGAAGGCGGTTGGTGGCCGTTGCTGAGCTCTCTCAAAGGCCGAAGGAAAACGATGTCGCGAGAGCGGGATGAATAGAAGAGGCACGCAAGTCAGGCGGCAGGGGACGACAGTTGTGGCTGAGTACACCTCACTGTTTTTTTTTTTCTCGTCGCCTCATGCACCTTCTGAATCCCCTCTCCCCCTCTGTTCCCACAATTGTCGCTCTTTCCGTTGAACCCCTCCCACCACCCCTTCCGGCATTCTCCTTTGCAAGTGACGAGGGCAACAGCAAGACAGAGAGATAGAGAAGCCGCTGCAATCGGAGTGGGCTGTGCGTGAGAGAGGGGGGGGGGTGCGGGGCGGACGGGCGGGTGGGTTTCGTGGGCTCCCTTTCATCCGTGTTATTGCCTTTAGTCCTCGTTATGTATTTACTTTGATATCTTTTTTACATTTTCATTGTGCGTAATGTGTATGTATGTGCGTGTGTGTGTATGCGTGTCTTGGATACCGTGACGGCTCCGCTGCCGTTGCGATGGTGTGCTTGTGTCTATGCATCTCGCTGTGCATCGGCGATCGCCATCCTCGCCTTTGTTTCTACAGTTTTGCCGGCGGCCTTCGCCTGTGCACTCCCCCGAAAATAATGAACAGAAAACGCCAAGGATACCCTCCAGCAAGTGGCGTAGCACCGACAACACGAGAACATCAGCGAACGTGAAAGTTGAGGAGATTCACGACTGCACCCTGGCTTTCCAGGTGTCACATGAGTTGCCGATACCCCTCAAAGTCTTCCTTTGCGTGCAGGAATGCCTCCGTTGTGCAGGCGGGCATCTACAAAGGCAAATGCGTGCACGGGGACATCGGTGTGAACGCTTCGGGGGCTGTGAGGAGGGGGATGGGGGTGAGGACGGACACGCCTGCGAGCTGTTGTGGGAGGGGCCCTCCTTCCCCGCGTCATTTGTGTTTCATGCACACCGTGTGGGGCGAGCAGCGTAGGAGACACAGCATTCATGCCAGTAAGCTGTTGCGGCAGGAAAATCCCCAATTTCTCAGCTGCATCACTGTCGCGGCTGCGGCCACGCGACAGAGGCCACGGAATACCACATCTTCGTCGCGGTGACTCTCTTGTGACCATCCCACGAATGGCCCGCTACCCGACCTTTCTCTCTCCTTCTTCCCTGTGTGCTCGCTTTTCTTCATGAACGCATACGCAGACGTCTACCGCGCGCGATCGGTTTACCCGCTTTCCATTCTCTTAACACACGTGCCTCGCAACAGCCCTCCTCCCCACATACCTCCACCTTCTCTTTCCCACAAAATCATGCCTGTGCCGTTTCAACAGCTGATGTGTGAGGTGCGCGCGACCGCAGACGAGACGATCAAGTGGCGCCGCTACATTCACCAGTACCCGGAGCTGTCGTTCAAGGAGTTCAGGACGGCGGCGTTTGTTGCGGAAACGCTGCGGAGCTTCGGCTGCCCCGCGCTGGCCGTCACACACCCGGTGCCGACGGCTGTTGTGGCGAACCTCACTGGCGGCGCTGGTGACGGGCCGATAGTGGCGCTGCGCGCCGACATGGACGCGCTGCCGGGGGACGAGGAGACGGATTTGCCTTTCAAGTCGCAGAACATGGGTGCGATGCACGCGTGCGGGCACGACGCGCACACTGCGATGCTGCTTAGCGCTGCAAAGGTGATCTGCGCGCATCAGGCGGACATTAAGGGTAGCGTGCGGTTCATTTTCCAGCACGCGGAGGAGCTGCTGCCCGGCGGCGCGAAGGACCTTGTTGCTGCCGGCGTGATGGAGGGCGTGAAGAGCATCTTCGGCATGCATTGCTCACCGCGGTACGAGGCGGGCACTGTTGGTCTGATGCCCGGCATCAACACAAGCTACACGGATTTCTTCAAACTGATAATCCGCGGTCGTGGCGGCCACGCGTCGACCCCGCAGCTGCTTGTGGACCCCGTACCGATTACCGCCGAGATCGTGATGGCAATCCAGACGATTACTGCGCGCAAGATCGACCCGAGGGTTGTGCCCGTTGTTTCGATTACAACGATGACGACGGGACCGAATGAGAGTCACAACGTGATCCCCAACGAGGTGAAGCTGATGGGGACTGTGCGGTCGCGGGACAAGGCTGTGCGTGAGCAGGTGCCGCGCGACATCGAGCGCATTGCGTCGAACATTGCTGCTGCACACGGCGCCGCTGCAACGTTGGACTTCACGTTCGGGTACGACTGCTGCGACAACGACCCTGAGGTAACTGCGCAGGTGCGATGCATCGGCGAGCGTATTCTTGGTTCTGCCAACATCATCGATCCCAAGGTGCCGCTATATGGTGGTGAGGACTTTTCTGCGTACCAGCTGGAGAAGCCCGGCTGCTTCCTGTGGCTGGGTACGGCCAACAAGTCGCAGGGTATCTGCGAGATGTGCCACTCGACGAAGTTTCGTGTCGATGAGACCGCGCTCCCGATTGGTGTCAGCTTCCACGTGGGCTACGTGTACGACAACGTCATGGCGTAAAGGTGCTGTTGTTGGCGTGGTGAGCTTCCCGTGATGCAGAGGGAGCTCCCGCGCGTGGGAGCTGTACCACGGGTAGCTTACATCGCGCCTCCACAAAGGCGCGGGTGCAAACGGCACGCGCGGCTTCTAGTCGTATTTCCTTTGATGGGCTGCGCGGTCGTGCGCGCGTATGCCGGCGCACGCACGTTGGAGAGCTTTGCTCTCCATCAGTGCGCACATCGGAAGGAAAACGGAGGGGGTAGGGGGCGGCGGTGTATTGGTGGATGCTCAGCCGTTCCTCGATCGCGTTCGTGTGTGCCCCGGCTTCACATCTTTCTGAATCGTCTGGGGCCGTGTCAGACAGGCCTGCTCTCTGCGTTTGTGTCGCGCGAAGAGCAGTGTGTGAGGGGTGCCTTGGCGCGTGCAGTTTTCTTCTTTATTGGGAGTCGATTCGACATGGCAGCGCAGTGCACACGCAGACGTGTTTTTCCCGCTCATGAGGGATTGCGACCGGAGCGGGATGGCCCGCTGCGCTTACCGGGGGCGGTGAACTGACTCCTCCTCGGCACGTCGTAACTGTTTGCGTCCTGCTCAGAAGCCACTTGATGTATCGTTTTATTCTTCCAGTCCCTGCCTCTGTGCCTGCTTGGAAGCGGTAGGGCGAGTACCGATTCCCACATGTGGGAAGCATAAACCCTTTTCTTGCTACTCTATTTATCGCGCCCTGATGACGGGGGGGGCGCACACCTCAGCGCGTCGTATCCTCAGGGCCCCGCACACCGACTCCGCCGGGAAGCCAGGCAGCCTCCCAGCCCCTACCCATTGCCCATGCCGAGCTACTTCCGGCGGTGACACGGTCACGCGCCCACGAAGTGGGGTGGGGGTGGAGGTGAGAGCGATGTGTTGCTGCTGATGTCTGCGGTGGGAGACTGGATGGCGCTGCGTCGGAGCGGGCTGCGGCAGCGAGCACGTCTGCGCCGCCCACATGATGGACGAGGTGTGAGCGTGGCTGGAGGATATCCCACCCGGCCCTGGCACTGCCTCCTGGTGTGGGGAGCCTGCGCCACGGCGAGGGGGATGCGCCAGGAGGGGTGGCGGCCGGCGGAGCGGGTGGTTTGCAGAGCTGGAGGCAGCGGCCGTGCTTGTGTGCCTGGGTGGGCGCAGCGCTGTGACGCGTGTGCCCACCGCTGCCTCGTCCCGCGCAATGTGGGCTCTGACGTGGAACGGTGTGTGCAAGTGTATGTGGCGTTGAGCTCATGTTCCACAGCACAGTGAGCCTACTGAATATGAAAAACAAATGTATCCCTCGCGTGCTCTCCCTGGGCGTGCGCGGACGCGGCTGCAGAAGGTGCCGTTGCTGAGTGTTCGTGTTTTGGTGATGTCACGCTATGATCTGTCTCTGTCTCTCTCTCTATATATACAACTATATATATGTGTGTGTCGTCTTATTTTGCCCTGCGAAGGTGCGGGCTGTGTAACGCCTAGTTTATGCTTTCTCTTCCGACCACCCTATTCGTGTTTATCTTCGTATCGACGAGGCTTTTGTTTACCTGTAGCCCTCTCTCTCTCTTGTGTGCATGTGTCTCAAGACATCTCCTCGCCACCCCACGTCCCACCGCGTCCGGTATCTTGAGCTTGCTCTCTTTTTTTTTTGCTCTTTACTGTTGTTCTCTCGGCCGCGCGGCACCCTCTGAGGTCAAGTAGGAAGTCGCGGAAGAAGAGACACATGCTCTGCACGATCCTTCTTTGCGTTGTGTTCTCTGCCCTTCCCCTTTCTCTCTCCTTTTTGTTTTCTGTATGGCTGGTTTTCGTTGCAGGCTGGTGTGGTGCTGGTGGGCGGGTGCTTGGGTGGGAGGATGTGCGCATGTATGTGTCCGTGTAAAGCTGTTATACATACTTTCGTGCACACGCGTACGTGCACACATAGAATACGGAAAACTACTCACCGTATGCCTAGCGACAACAAAAAGGGAGGAACATACACACAAACACGCACAAGCAATCAATATTGGTGCACTACTGCGCTGAGAGGGTCGGGGAGGCGTTAAAGGGAGCTCATACACTCACACGCTGGCCCCGCCTCCTCTCGTGCCGTTATATCGTTCAATGATTGGCAGCACAGCAATCAATCAAGCCACGTGGGAAGGGCCATGAGATACTAGTCAGCATGGGACACTTTATTTTCCTTTCGCGAGCGTGTGCTCTCTTTTTCTCTACCAAGAGGCTGTCTCTGTGCTTTTTCTGCAGTCTTCCTCCCTCCTATTTCTTGCGTGTTTGGCTCGTGTCTCTGCAATCAGATTAATGAAGGGTCTTCGCGGCGTATCGCCTTCCCTCTTCTCTCCATTGGAACGCTCCGCGTAAGTGCATTGTGAATGGGGCGGCAAGAGTATGCCGTATAAACCGCGCTGTGCTCGTGCGCGAGAAGGCTCACATGTCTGATGTGTCTCCACCTTGAGTGCTGCGCCATTTCGTTTGCATTCCATCCTCTCTATCGCCCACACTCTTTACTTCTTCTGTTAATCGTGCACACACACTGCGTAGACCTCATACTATTCCCTCCCCTCCTCCACGAACCCCTTCATAACAAACAAACTCAACACACCGTTGTGCACCTTTAGTGTGCCTCTTGCGTGCTTAAGTGAGCCATTCTCTTTTTTCTTTCTTTGCCTTCGTTCTCCTCCGACACGCTCGTCTGCCTCGTTGACTTCTTTTCTGCTCGTATCGCTACTTCATGGGACACCGCACGGCACCCTAGTCCTGCGTCGTGCTGCTCGACTCAACTTTCTGCTTTCTCGAACCACCTCTTCTTCGCCAGCCCTCCTCCCTCCCTCTCACTCCCGGCCCACTAAAAGGCTTTTGTGCGAGGGCCATGCACAACTCTTCGAAGTCTGAGTACTCCGTGGTGGGCCAGCGGGAGCAGCTTGATGTGGTTGACGTAGCAGTGTCGGAGACGACCCAGGTTGTAGGCAGTGTCACCCGCCCGTGGCACTACAGCTTGTGTGTGACCTGCACCGAGATGAATTCGTGCCTAGAGTGCTGCTTCTGCACGGTGTGCCAGCTAAGCCGCCAGTTCAATATGCTGTATAACAACAAGCCGGAGCTGCACCTTCCTGTCTGCTTGATGATAACAGGACTGAGCATGTCCGGTGTCCCCTCGGTCTTTGTGCTCGAGTACATCCTGCGCAGTGACATTCGTCGCCGCTATGGTATTGAGGGCAACGCGTTGAAGGATTGCTGCGTATCATGGCTGTGCGAAGCGTGCGCGATTCAGCAGCAGTTCCTGGAGATGACGTCTCTTGGCATGTGCCCCGGCATGAGTATGTGCGGCGTCGCCCCTGTAGCGCCAGGCTCGCAGGTAATGCTTTAGGTCGTGAGGAGGCGGTTGCACCACTGACACGGTCTTTGCCGTTTTGCTTTGAGGAAGTCACAACGACGCGCTGTCTCTCTCTCTCTCTCCCTCGTTGTAGTTGTTTTCGCCCTTGTCTCATCTCGCTTTCCTTCGAAAATGATTTCCTTTTTTTTCTTGTTCTTTCGTCTCGCACTTCGCACTTCTTGGTGCAACTCGCTTGACTCCTCCTCCCGCACTCACCCAACCCGCACCCATAATGTCGCGCCCCACTCTAAGCGCCCACTGGTCAACGCAGGTCTCCTAACAGTTTTTTTTTTTGCTCTTTATTAGTGACTAAAATTCCTGACTTCTCCGTCATGTGCTTGTTTGCTTGTCGGCTGCGCGCGCGTGTGCGCGCTTGCTTGCTTGCTGCGGTCTGTTGACCAGTGACTTGCTTATTTCTCTCTTGTGGGGTAACGTTGCCCACTCTTCCTCCTTCTCCCTCGCCGACTGGCTCACTTCGTTGCTATTTCCTTCTATCTGTTTCTGTAAGACAGCCCTCAGACGTCGACACTTATGGGATGCGTCACCGTCGTCCAAACCGATAAAACTGCCCCTTCAAACAAAAAATTGCGCATCTTGGTATGTCTACCGCGCTTTCACTGTTTCCTTCGAAAATCCGCGCGCGCGCGTGTGTGTGTGAGCTGGTTTATGTTTTGAGCTTCGGTGTGTTCCTTGTCACTGCCCTCAGCCTCACCATCTCGCGCGCCCTTTTTTCTCTGTTCTTCTCGGATGAAGAGGTGGTCACGTAGGGAACTCAGCCTTACACACGATTGCTCATCCCCTTTCCCTTCCAGGGCGTACACAACGGCAGCAGCACAAGCCTGGATACACACACACACACACACACACACACATTCTTTTTTATTTCTTGGCGCGTGCGTTGTTCGGGGGTCCATTGGGTGAGGCCTCTGCTGCGCACACGTCGTCATGTGCTGTCGGGGTGCGGGGCGCTTTGGTTTCTCGCTCTGGTCTCTTCCTCTCCCTCCCTCCCTCCCTCCCTCTTACCCACATGCCGTGCCTCTTGCACCTCAATCCCGTTGTCTTCGTCGGCGCCTGCTGCTCTCCATGCCGCCCCTCTTTCTGAAACGGCTCGGGCGAAAACCGAATCCAACGAGTGGCGAGGCGGATGCGCCGTATACACGCGCAGAGAGGGGGAGAGGGAGGGAGAGGTGCGAAGTAGTGGACAAGAAACCAGAGCAGCATCAGGACATATGTGGTATTGTTTTTGTCACATGTCTGTACAGATGAGGATATAGTAAAAACACAGGAACCCCACTCTAGTGTACGTGCGCACACCCACGTGCGCACTACGTCACCCTTAGCGCGTTAGGAGAGGGTTTAATGCAAAGGGCATAGAGGGAGGGGGGCACGCTGC
The DNA here is from genome assembly GCF_000002875.2 of Leishmania infantum JPCM5. NCBI lineage: Eukaryota > Euglenozoa > Kinetoplastea > Trypanosomatida > Trypanosomatidae > Leishmania > Leishmania infantum. The sequence goes on from NC_009414.2 coordinate 482,010, forward strand.
CATCACTACGCACATGGACGCAATGGTGGATTGAGACGAATGAGGGGAGAAGAGACGCGGCATTCTTTCCTCGACGCTCACCCTTATGCACAGGCGATGCAGCTGCTAGCTGATGTGTTTGGACCACCAGCCGCGCCACTACTGTATCCACTGAGGTTTCGTCTCTTTTCGCTTCACCCGCATTCTCACGGAGGGGAGCCTTTCTCTCTTTTTCATTTCCCACGTGCAGCCCTGCGTGACACCGCCTCACCGTCCTCTCTTTCTCGACTGTGGATCTTCTCTTCCTCCACTGGTACAGAAAGGCGGCGAGGGAGGCGTTCGGACCATTTTTTTGCGTCTAGCTCTGCAAGTGCGCGGCGTGAAAGGCAGGCCTGCGGTACTGAGGGCGCCGTATGGGAAAGCGGCGGAACTTTTACACCCAGCTCGCCTGTGTCTTCTCATATCGACGCCACACCATCGGCCACGGCCGAAACACGAGCAAAGAAAAACGTGCACTGAGCTCCTTTTTGAGTACCACAAGTCTCTCCTTCGCATGCACTCGCAGCGTGGCAGTGCCGCCTTTGGCCCCCCTGGCGGCAACAGGAACAATCCAGCAACCACAAACCCCGCCGTCACCACTCGCACCCGCTCCATTGGCCGCTCCACCGGCGCTGCACGTGACGGCGTGGCTGGAGGGCCGCGCAGCAGTGTTGGTCGGCTCAGAGCATCTTCTTCGTCACACACGGCTGCTGTTGCCCGCGGCGGACGACCTCTCGGGCGAGGGCGCGCCCCCACTCATCCCACCTTGTTCGGCACACGAGGTCGCTCGCCGGCAACGATGTCTGGTGCCGGTGCGGGGCTGTCCACTGCGCAGGACGCCATTCAGGCAGAAATGGACGCGTTAGCCGACGAGTTTTACGGCTCAGTGCCCTCCCGGGCGCCCGAGGACGGCACTTCTAGCTTGAGAGGGGCATCGACGCGCACCGTCTCCGCTGACAGCCCGTACTATCGAGCCGACGCTGGAAATGGCCTCACGGCAGACACACTGCGTTCAACCACGTCGTGGTACGAAGGACCGGCTGATCCGGCCGGCCGCACCTTTGATGCAAGCGACAGCAACCTGCTGTGCATGGACGTGCTGGTGCCTCGGGCGGCGGCATCTGGCGCCATGGGCCGCACTCCCGCTGCCCGCACATTTGGTGCGGCGCCGCCTTCAGCCTCCTCGCCGCTGTGTGTCGTCGGGTCGGCAGATCACGGGCTTAAGGTGTTCGATCTGTGCACGATGCGGGAACTGAAAACGCTATACACCAAGACATGCGGACACACAGAGTGGGTGACGGCGTGCCGCTTCCTGTCGGACCGCCGGGTGATCTCCGGTGGTATGGACAGCAAGTTGTGCTTGTGGAATGACGTCACCCGCGGTGGGCCGGGGCGGTGTGTGGACCTGCTAGGGCATACGGGCAGCATTAGTCAAGTTGAGGTGAACGAGTGCCATGGCCGGTTCATGGCCATGAGCTCCAGCTACGATAGGACGATACGGGTCTGGGAGCTCGACGGCATCGCGGGTGGGCGGGAGATGGGCTGTCTCTCTGGTCACAAAGGACCAGTGACGCAGTTCAGTTGGCTAGAAACGGAGGTACTCTCAGGTGATCGACAGGGCACTGTGAAGCTGTGGGACGTGGAGACGGCGCAGTGCCACCTAACCGCCTCATCGAAGCGCGGCCAAATCGGCTCTTTGGCCCACCTCGTGCACCCCGACGTAGGACACCTCGCCCTCTTCGGCGACCAGGGCGGCGCTCTCACCGTCGTAGATGCGCGTGGGCCGTCCTCGGCGAAGCCGCTCTTCCAGGATGTTCTACATCGAGGAGGGATGGTCACGTTCATTCGTGCCCCCTCCCCGACCGCCGTGTCTGCTCCGCTCATTGTGACGTGCGGCGCCGACAAGCGCATCATCGTGCGAGATGCTCGCCACAATTTTGCGGAGGTGTGCGCCATCACGGACCACGACGACTTTGTTTACTCGATGGAAGTGATCGGCAACCTACTTCTTTCCGGCGCCGGCAACGGCCGATTGCTTGTGCATGACGTGGAGACGGGGGAGCTGCTATACGAGCTGAAGGCGAACGCCGCGGCAGTGCGCGAAATGTTCGCGTCGCCGTCGGTGCTCGTCGCTGCCGGGGACGACGGCAATGCGAGGGTGTTTGATTTTATGTAAAGTAGGGAAACCGTCGTCTGCCGCAGCACGAAGAGGGTCCTGCGGGGTGCACATACTCTTGCAAGGAAGACTTGACCCCAACGAATGTTCCTGTGTGCGGACGGACGGATCTGCAAAGGGCTGGTGGTGGGCCGATATACAACATGTAGAGTAGACAGCAACGCAGCGAGAGAAGACAGGAAGCACTACAAGACGACAGCAAATGAAGAACAGGCTCGTTCACTGCTTGTGCCGATGGTCTGGCGTGTGCGTGCGGGTGTGAGAGTGTCACAGCCTCTCGCCAGTGGTGGTTTTCTTTTCTGGTGCGCAACCTACACAAGCGGCGGGGATGAGGGGAGAGAAAACCGAAACAAGGGAAAGAGAGCGTGCTCCTAACGCTGTGCCGGCACAGTCAAGGAGAAAGGGTAGATTGGCGCAGGCGCCTGCATGCGCGGACAGACACCACTTGCCGCCCTCTGGCACACAGCTGCGCAAGAGATGACCACTGGCGCACGCTTGATGCTTCAATCGCTGTGTCTCCTCAACCTCTTGCTTGCCCTCTCTTATTTATTTACGGATCTGGTTTTACCGGCGACGCGCACAATGGCCTGTTGCCGAAACACCCGCGAGCATGCCTTCCTAAAGCTGCTCTCTCCGCGTTTCTCGCGCTGGCCGCTTTGGGGGCTCGCTTCCGGGACTTGCCCCACCCCTAGGGTCTCACGCTGCACCATGCCCACGCAGCCGGTGTATCCTGCCCAAGGGCACTCGCTTCAAAGGTCGAAGCCGTGGGTACGCAGGAGCGAGAGAGGGAGGGAGGGGAGGGAGAACCGGTGACGTGCCTTCTCCGACACCCCTTTCCCGCCTACCATGTTTTCCCTCGCACACGCGCGAAAGCGCGCGCCGCGTGTGATGGCCGATGAAAATACGAGAGATCTGCACCCTATTTCTTTCCCATCTGTCTTCATCCAAGCAGTCTACGCGAAAGGTAGAGCGGCGCGAGTTTTGAGCGAAGCGCATCTGTTCAGTGGGTATGAGGCGCTCGCATTAGAGCACTGTCACAGCAGCACACACACACACACACACACACACATGTGAAGCGGCAGCTGGAGCCCATCTCACAAAGAGGCAACGCAGAAACGACGTCGTGGGGGCTTTGCTCACCACTATTGGCTAAATATTTTGTCCAACCACATGAGCTACACCGATGCGGCGAATCTTGCATCGCCTACCCTTACTTTCTTCTCTTTACCGCCGCCGACCGACTTTGCATCTTCCGCTCCTCTCGTCCACCTCTCTCTTTCATGCACTTGCCGTCCCTGAACCTGTCCACTTCGCACCCCAACTTCACGCGAAGCGCCCTGATAATGAGAGGACAATTAGCGCACGCAAGACGAGACTAAACCGGTTTCTTCCGTATACGCACATGCCTTTGATTCTGCCTACGGCAAGCTGGCTGTATGTGGACCTGCGTGAGACGCTTATCGCCCTCACGCACCTACACGGACGACCAGATGAGTGGGCGCGATAGAGGGGCTGCGCGCGCGGTGTGCCGCGCAGGGGTTTGCGATGGATTTGCCTTGTTATCGGCGCTTGCTTTGTGCGGCACCCTAGGCGTGCTGCACAGGAGCGTCAGTGGCAGCAGAGGACTGCACAAGCTCCTCATCGCCTGGATCTCAGGCGGACCTGCACTGAGCTGCACGCAAATGTGCGAAGTCTAGGAAGCAAGTCATGGCGCAAAGAAAAACGCTGATGACGCACCATCAGCGCGACGCAGGTGAAAAGCGAATGCGAGGGAGAAGAGGGGGCGCGTCTCAGGGCACGGTGGATGCCTACCCCCTCCCCCTTCCCTTTCCGTCTCGCACGGATTGCCCACAATCCGGTGCCACGTTGCCCTGACTCTCGCCTGCCGTGCCGGCCAATGACGAGGCTGTAGCGGAGCGGAACAGAGGTGGGGGGGATAGGGTAGCGGCCGCCAACGCCCTTCCTGTTCGGCCGCTCCCGCAGACGAAAGTGGCTGCCTGTTGTGCCCCTTCTTTCTGCGCACTAGAGCAAGTGAGTGAGTGTGCGCACCGAGATGAACATGCGTTTCCTATACGGACACCCAGGCGCACGTGTACATGCGCATGCCCGTTCGGGCAACGCGCGGCTGTCTGCCTCCCTCCTCCCATCTCGCCCTCTCTCTCCCCTTCCTCTTGTCTCTTTCTCCCGACACCATTCCACGCGGCTGACCTGCATGGATCGCCGTTGACGCCCTCATCGCAATAAAACACAAGAAAGAACGCTGCCCGCTCTCTTCTGCCCTCTCTTTGCCTCGTTTCCTCCTTTCGCCCCCCTTCCCCTCTCTCCAACGCCTCTCTCCCTGCCGACTCTTGCTCTCCCGCGTGTGCGCGTGTGCGGCTTCCACACTCCTGCACCCGCTGCGGCGCTCCCTCCTCACGCCGTGTGTCTGCCGCGTCTCCGCTCTCGAACCCTCTCTGTTTCTCTCTTTGCTTGCGCTGCGTTTCTGCTGATTCGCTCGACGCTATTCCGTGTGCGACTCGGTGTGTCTGCGGTGACTCCGGGCACAGTGCCGCGCTCGCACATACTCGTTGCGGTCGTGGCAGCCCCTCCTATTTCGGCTCTTGTGCGCACACAGCCTCTCGTCACGCAACGCGACCATACTCATTCAGCCCCAGCTCGGCTCTGCCCCTCCAACTGACAAGGTTGGTGACGGGTACAGCTCTCCTCCGGCTCCAGTTGCTCAGTCTCCCCCCAGCATGCCGCAAGGCCAGTACAGTCAGAAGCCTAATGACGGCCCTACACAGCCTGTGAAGACAAGGCCCGGACAGAACGTTTACACCGGCAACCCGATGAATGCGCCAGGCAGCCGTGCTGCCGTCCAAAACCGCAAGGAGGATTGGCGCTTTCCGCTGTGTGTGTGCTGTGACGATATGGACTCGTGCTGCGAGGCGTGTTGCTGCTTTACCTGCCAGGTGAGCCGGCAGTGCAATATGCTCGTGAACACCCGCAGAGAGATCCACTGGCCTTACTGCTTGCTCATGACCCTATGTGACGTGAGCTTGCTTTTCTTTAGCGTGACGTGCGTCTTTGCCAGCGAGACACGTCGGCTAGCGCGCGAGCGGTACGGCATTTCCGGCAGTGGCATCGACGATTGCTGCATCGGGTACTGGTGCCGCACCTGCTCTGCGCAGCAGGTGCTGCTGGAGATGACCGCGATGAACGAATTCCCAGGGGCCACGTGCTACGAGGCTGCCCCTCAGCCCGCGGCCAACCGGATGGTCTAGCCGTGTGTATGGGCAGCTCCCAAGGGCGAGGAGAGGAGGGGTGGGGGCGCTGCGGAAGGTAGTGAGCCGCCTTGAGGAGGGAGTCGGCTCGCTGCCGCGTGGGCGTTGCTTGACTGCTCCTTCAATGAGGAAGACGCAGAGCTAGAAGGAGGAGGGGCTGCGGTCAGTGGTGGTGGGAGAGCAAAGCAGGAGGAGGCTCGGCAACGCGCGTCTTTGACCGACGACGCAGTGCTGTCCCCTCCTTTTGTTCGGGCTCTCATCCTCTCTCTTGGACCCCCTTCTGTTGTTGATGGGGATGCTATAATGTGGTGCCCGCAATTTTTCTGTTCTCTGCGTCTCTGCGCCTCATTCACAGTTCTAATCTTGTTTACCTTGCCCTCTCCCTCGTGCTGCCTCCCGCTTCCCTTCCGTCTTATTCCCGCGCCGCCGCCCTCTCTCCCTGACGCCGTTGCCGCGCTGGAGGAGCTTCTCTTGCGTTTGCTCTCATCACCTCATTGTTTTTTTCTTTTCTTGATTGACCGCTCCCTCCTGTGGCCCCCTTTCCCTCCCTGACACGCACTCACCGTCTGCGCCATCGCGGTTATCTCCTCTTGATTTTCGGGCGCATGTGTGCGCTCTTTTCTCTTCCCCACTAATTCAGCCAGCGTTGTCTTTTTGTCTTCTGTTTTCTCTCTCGCCGTGCTGCTGCTTTACGTTGTACGAATGGGGCACCACCATTCCTTGCTTGCTTTTTCTTTCCTTGGTTGCTTTACGCCCCTGACGATGCCGGCCACCTCAGTGCGTGGCATCAGGGGCCCGTGCCCCCACACCCTTTGCGGGGAAGCCGAAAGCCCGCAGCCTGGCCTCGGGCACGGCGGCGGACTCCCGGTGTCGGCGGGCAGGCGTGCGCTGGCGGTGTGCCGGAGAGGCTTGCGGTCGCGACGACGTTTGTCCCGGATCGCTGCGAATCGCGTCGACGATTCAGCAAAAATATGCGTCCGCCTACCGCCTCTCTGCGTTAGCTTCGTTGCGGTAATGCCGAGCGTCATCCTGGTCCCGGCCTGCGCTGTATGCAGTGGCGTTGCAGTGGGCTGAGCGTCGCCAAGCGGCGTTGTTCGGCCCGGCTCCTTGGAGAATCGGCGATACAGGCCTGTAGGGCATTTGGTGTGCCTGGTTTTCTGCCTTCCGGTGTAGCAGGGGAAGCGAAGCACGGTGGTGGCGTCTCTGTGCTCGCACAGGAGGGCACGCGCATAGGTGTAGGCGCTCTAGCTCTGGAGAGCGAGGTCGCAGCAGTGGCGGTGTGGGTTTGCTGCGACGACCCTACCAGAAGGATGTACCTCGCGCCCGGCCACACATCTAAGAGTGACGTGGTTGCACGGGAGGTTCTCGACCGGCCACCCAGCGACGTCGCACCCGGTCCTCGCGTCATTGGAGTGGACGCCGCTCCGCACCACCCGATGCGAGGCACGAAAGGGCTACCCGACCGGGCTGGGGCCATTCTGCATGAGTGGCTTCATGACAAATACTTGGCATGCGCAAGCGACGAAGACACGTCGACATGGCACAGCGCAGACGGGGCCACGGGGACGCCACCGCACGCCACCCCGGCGCTCGACTGCCTCGTCTGTAAAGGGGGCGCCGTCACCACGGCGCGATCCAGTTCGCTGCCCGGCCTGGGGAGGGGTACGGCCCGGCGCCGCCAGTGATGACTGACGCCCCATTACACTCCTTCCGCTTTGCGGACTGGGAAACTGTGCGGCGCCCTGATTGCGAAATCGAGCCGCAAGGATCGTGCCCCGCTGGCCCACGACCACCAAGGCAGCACGAACGCGCACCGGGGAGGGAAGACAAATCGCCCATGCAGCCAGGCCGACCACAGCCCCCCCCCCCTCCATGCACAGCGACACGGTGCCCCCTCGCGGATGAGGCAAATTTGCTGACGAATAAGCAGCAGCCACCAGGAAAGCTGTCGCATGTGGTAAAGCTGCTTATCGACCGTCCCGGTCGCCCCGACGGACGCGACTGGCGGCAGTTGTTGGGAAGGCCCCCCTGCGCGTCGCCCGGGCATGGCCCTGTCGGACGCGTTCATCGAGGAGCAGCAAAGAGCCAGTCTTGAAGGATGGATACGGCCCTGCAACGCCCTTCCCCATAGTGGCCCTCGATCAAGGCCATGCATCCAGGCTACCTATGCCCTCCGCACACTGCGCGCACCAGCAGTGTGCCAAGGCGACGCGACACCCGGCAGCCTCCTTCGCGCCCCACCGCGTTCTACGGAGGCCCTGCACCACGCCCTTCAAACCGCTCACGATGGGCGGGCTCGAGGTGGCACCCCGTGAAGCCTACTGCGGCCCTGCCCCGGGCGTCGACGAAATCCACTGTGGGAGTGTCGAGGCCGCCCCGATGCAGGTCAGGAGCGCGCTGCTCAGCATCTAAAACCAGAGGGTCGCCGCCGGCCGCGCCCCTACTGCATGGAAAGAGGAGCCTGCTGTGGGCCCCTCCTGTGGCTGCACAAGCCCGGTGACGACCCCGCGTCACACGGCCCCTGTGACACTAGCCAGCGATCTGTGCAAGTTACTCAAACGAATGGCCTCGCGACTTTCTAGAGGACGGGCTTGAGCTACAGCACTCCGGCCTCCGGCCGCACCGCTCCACCGCATCCCCCCTCCCCATGGGCTCGCTCCTTCACAAAGCAGTGCAGCCCTGACAGGGCACCAAGGCAGGCGCAGTGCTTGCGGGCTCTGCGCTCGCGCGCTTGGCTCGGTCGATCACGGCGCCCTCACGACGGCGCGCTGAGGAGGTTCGACGTAGACCCACGCCTTACTCGCTGGGTCATGGAATTCTCAGACGATCGTCGCGCCTGTGTTGGCTTCCGCACGCGGCGATCGAGGATGGCCGAGTTTGCATGCGGAGCCCCACAAGCATCAGCCGTAGGCCCTCTTCATGATTGTGGTGGGCTCGCTGAGTGTGGAGCTCAACAAAACACCCGGACTGCACCACGCCCCCTTTGCTGATGGCCTCGCACTCCTCACACGCTCCTCGGACAAGGTTGCCGCACGGGCCACAGTGCAATCCGCCCTCTGGAGGGTGGGACACTGGACGCTGGAGCGCTTTGTGGAGATGAGTGCTCGCCCTTCGCGAAAAGAAAAATACGCAGTACACACTCTCTGGTGCGCGACACTGCAGCCAGCGGCAACGGCCCATCGCCCGCTCGCACTTGGAAGTGGATCGCTGCTCCTGCCTCCTCGCCCTGCACCTCCAGCCAATGCCGCGCACTGGTCGGCACGTTGCAGAAGTCATCGAGGCGGCCACGGCTGGACTTGCCAGGCTGAGGGTGGTCTGCTGGCGCAAATGTGGTCGGTCAGCGGCTCTTCTCTGCTCTTGCTACACAGCCCTCCTTGAACCAGAGCTACTGTACGGTGCCACCGTCTGGTGGGACCGTGCTAGCAGAAGCTGCAGCAGGTCCCTTGAAGACCTTCACGTGGAGGCAGCCGCGGCCATAGTGGGTACCGCAATGTGCTCAGAGAGCAGAGACCTACCCGAGGAGGCCGATCCACTGCCCCTCGACTCCACAGTGCTGCTGCGCCGCACTCGCCTGTGTCTCTCCTCGACCGCGCGAGGCGGCTTCCTTGTGCATTTGGCGCGGCAGGCGCACACGCCGGATGCCGGCGCTGCCACAGCGCTTCGGCAGCTCTCGTGCGGGCATGCAGGCATTGGCCCCTGCGGGCTCCGCATGCACACACCTCCCTCGTGCGCTGCGGCCGCGCGCGCCTCTCATGGCAGTCTGTCTTTGACCAGCGTGGGTTGGCGCGCACCGGCAAGGATGACAAACTTGCAAGATCGGCAACGCCAGAGGAGCCGACGCCAACAGCATGGATCACGGACCTGGTCACCGGTCTCAGACGCCGGGCCGCCATCCCCCGCAACCGCGGTAGACGATGCGACGCGCGACGGCAAGCGATACCTGGCGGCGGCCGCCCCACACCAGAGGAACAAGGGTGCTGGAGCTCACGAGACGACAGGCCACCATCCTCGCCCAGCTCCGCGCCGGCGCCTGACCCGTACCTTTGGGCTCCTGCAGCGGTGGGTGACTGTCAGAGTCGAGATGGTGTGCAGATGGCGTGCCGCCCATACCCAGGCCGGTGTGGTGCCGATGGCGCAGGACGTACTCGGAGAAGGGACGAGGAAGGGCAAGAGGAGCCGGTTATAGACACATGGCCCGATTCGACGGCCGACGGCTTCTCGCAGACGACCAGGCTTCAGCCGTCGTGCCACAGCGGTTGGGCGGGCTGTGCTTGCATGCGCGTACTTGATGACGTGGGTGTGATGAAATAGCACACTGAACAGCAAAAAAACAAGGGCTCAAGATGGCTGTATGTGGACCTGCGTGAGACGCTTATCGCCCTCACGCACCTACACGGACGACCAGATGAGTGGGCGCGATAGAGGGGCTGCGCGCGCGGTGTGCCGCGCAGGGGTTTGCGATGGATTTGCCTTGTTATCGGCGCTTGCTTTGTGCGGCACCCTAGGCGTGCTGCACAGGAGCGTCAGTGGCAGCAGAGGACTGCACAAGCTCCTCATCGCCTGGATCTCAGGCGGACCTGCACTGAGCTGCACGCAAATGTGCGAAGTCTAGGAAGCAAGTCATGGCGCAAAGAAAAACGCTGATGACGCACCATCAGCGCGACGCAGGTGAAAAGCGAATGCGAGGGAGAAGAGGGGGCGCGTCTCAGGGCACGGTGGATGCCTACCCCCTCCCCCTTCCCTTTCCGTCTCGCACGGATTGCCCACAATCCGGTGCCACGTTGCCCTGACTCTCGCCTGCCGTGCCGGCCAATGACGAGGCTGTAGCGGAGCGGAACAGAGGTGGGGGGGATAGGGTAGCGGCCGCCAACGCCCTTCCTGTTCGGCCGCTCCCGCAGACGAAAGTGGCTGCCTGTTGTGCCCCTTCTTTCTGCGCACTAGAGCAAGTGAGTGAGTGTGCGCACCGAGATGAACATGCGTTTCCTATACGGACACCCAGGCGCACGTGTACATGCGCATGCCCGTTCGGGCAACGCGCGGCTGTCTGCCTCCCTCCTCCCATCTCGCCCTCTCTCTCCCCTTCCTCTTGTCTCTTTCTCCCGACACCATTCCACGCGGCTGACCTGCATGGATCGCCGTTGACGCCCTCATCGCAATAAAACACAAGAAAGAACGCTGCCCGCTCTCTTCTGCCCTCTCTTTGCCTCGTTTCCTCCTTTCGCCCCCCTTCCCCTCTCTCCAACGCCTCTCTCCCTGCCGACTCTTGCTCTCCCGCGTGTGCGCGTGTGCGGCTTCCACACTCCTGCACCCGCTGCGGCGCTCCCTCCTCACGCCGTGTGTCTGCCGCGTCTCCGCTCTCGAACCCTCTCTGTTTCTCTCTTTGCTTGCGCTGCGTTTCTGCTGATTCGCTCGACGCTATTCCGTGTGCGACTCGGTGTGTCTGCGGTGACTCCGGGCACAGTGCCGCGCTCGCACATACTCGTTGCGGTCGTGGCAGCCCCTCCTATTTCGGCTCTTGTGCGCACACAGCCTCTCGTCACGCAACGCGACCATACTCATGCAGCCCCAGCTCGGCTCTGCCCCTCCAACTGACAAGGTTGGTGACGGGTACAGCTCTCCTCCGGCTCCAGTTGCTCAGTCTCCCCCCAGCATGCCGCAAGGCCAGTACAGTCAGAAGCCTAATGACGGCCCTACACAGCCTGTGAAGACAAGGCCCGGACAGAACGTTTACACCGGCAACCCGATGAATGCGCCAGGCAGCCGCCCTGCGGTCTACTACCGTGAGGGTCCGTGGCACTACTCGCTGTGTGTGTGCTGTGAAGATATGGACTCGTGCTGCGAGGCGTGTTGCTGCTTTCCTTGCCAGGTGAGCCGGCAGTGCAATATGTTCATGTACAACCGCAGAGAGATCCACTGGCCTTACTGCTTGCTCATGATCGTGTTTGATTTGTATTTACCGTTTAGTATATCGTGCGTCTTTGCCAGCGAGACACGTCGGCTAGCGCGCGAGCGGTACGGCATTTCCGGCACCGGCTGCGAAGACTTCTGCATCGGGTACTGGTGCCGCACCTGCTCTGCGCAGCAGGTGCTGCTGGAGATGATCGTAATGAACGAATTCCCAGGGGCCATGTGCTTCGAGGCTGCCCCTCAGCCCGCGGCCAACCGGATGGTCTAGCCGTGTGTATGGGCAGCTCCCAAGGGCGAGGAGAGGAGGGGTGGGGGCGCTGCGGAAGGTAGTGAGCCGCCTTGAGGAGGGAGTCGGCTCGCTGCCGCGTGGGCGTTGCTTGACTGCTCCTTCAATGAGGAAGACGCAGAGCTAGAAGGAGGAGGGGCTGCGGTCAGTGGTGGTGGGAGAGCAAAGCAGGAGGAGGCTCGGCAACGCGCGTCTTTGACCGACGACGCAGTGCTGTCCCCTCCTTTTGTTCGGGCTCTCATCCTCTCTCTTGGACCCCCTTCTGTTGTTGATGGGGATGCTATAATGTGGTGCCCGCAATTTTTCTGTTCTCTGCGTCTCTGCGCCTCATTCACAGTTCTAATCTTGTTTACCTTGCCCTCTCCCTCGTGCTGCCTCCCGCTTCCCTTCCGTCTTATTCCCGCGCCGCCGCCCTCTCTCCCTGACGCCGTTGCCGCGCTGGAGGAGCTTCTCTTGCGTTTGCTCTCATCACCTCATTGTTTTTTTCTTTTCTTGATTGACCGCTCCCTCCTGTGGCCCCCTTTCCCTCCCTGACACGCACTCACCGTCTGCGCCATCGCGGTTATCTCCTCTTGATTTTCGGGCGCATGTGTGCGCTCTTTTCTCTTCCCCACTAATTCAGCCAGCGTTGTCTTTTTGTCTTCTGTTTTCTCTCTCGCCGTGCTGCTGCTTTACGTTGTACGAATGGGGCACCACCATTCCTTGCTTGCTTTTTCTTTCCTTGGTTGCTTTACGCCCCTGACGATGCCGGCCACCTCAGTGCGTGGCATCAGGGGCCCGTGCCCCCACACCCTTTGCGGGGAAGCCGAAAGCCCGCAGCCTGGCCTCGGGCACGGCGGCGGACTCCCGGTGTCGGCGGGCAGGCGTGCGCTGGCGGTGTGCCGGAGAGGCTTGCGGTCGCGACGACGTTTGTCCCGGATCGCTGCGAATCGCGTCGACGATTCAGCAAAAATATGCGTCCGCCTACCGCCTCTCTGCGTTAGCTTCGTTGCGGTAATGCCGAGCGTCATCCTGGTCCCGGCCTGCGCTGTATGCAGTGGCGTTGCAGTGGGCTGAGCGTCGCCAAGCGGCGTTGTTCGGCCCGGCTCCTTGGAGAATCGGCGATACAGGCCTGTAGGGCATTTGGTGTGCCTGGTTTTCTGCCTTCCGGTGTAGCAGGGGAAGCGAAGCACGGTGGTGGCGTCTCTGTGCTCGCACAGGAGGGCACGCGCATAGGTGTAGGCGCTCTAGCTCTGGAGAGCGAGGTCGCAGCAGTGGCGGTGTGGGTTTGCTGCGACGACCCTACCAGAAGGATGTACCTCGCGCCCGGCCACACATCTAAGAGTGACGTGGTTGCACGGGAGGTTCTCGACCGGCCACCCAGCGACGTCGCACCCGGTCCTCGCGTCATTGGAGTGGACGCCGCTCCGCACCACCCGATGCGAGGCACGAAAGGGCTACCCGACCGGGCTGGGGCCATTCTGCATGAGTGGCTTCATGACAAATACTTGGCATGCGCAAGCGACGAAGACACGTCGACATGGCACAGCGCAGACGGGGCCACGGGGACGCCACCGCACGCCACCCCGGCGCTCGACTGCCTCGTCTGTAAAGGGGGCGCCGTCACCACGGCGCGATCCAGTTCGCTGCCCGGCCTGGGGAGGGGTACGGCCCGGCGCCGCCAGTGATGACTGACGCCCCATTACACTCCTTCCGCTTTGCGGACTGGGAAACTGTGCGGCGCCCTGATTG